>NC_134486.1:417209010-417410267 GCF_040206685.1 Ascaphus truei
GAATCTCCATCTGGGATAACTGTGAGTAATATTCTCAGCTCGTTATTTACTTCAATGAGGTCTCAGCAAGGTGATTTTTCATTTTTGACTGCTGCCTTCATGAGGATTTTGTCATTTCCAAATACTGGATACTCACTTATCACAATACCCACTCCATGCAAGAATTTGACTCATATGTTTGTTTATTATTGACATTCTTTACCATATTCTGGAACTATTGGAACACCCATCATTCCCTATTTATACAGTCACCGGTCTCCCCTACAATCTATCCTAAAAGCTGCTACCAGAATCATTATACTCTTTCCTAAATCTGTCTCAGCAGCTCTCCTGCTGAAATCCCTCTCCCGGCTTCCTATCAAATCCTGAATCACACACTCAATTCTCCTCCTCACTTTTAAAGCTTTACACTCTTCTGCTCCTCCTTACATCTCAGCCCTAATTTCTCGCTATGCACCTGCCCGACTCCTGCGTTCTGCTCAAGGATGTCTTCTTTCTACCCCCTTTTGTATCTAAAGCCCCCTCCCACCTTAAACCTTTCACACTGACTGCCCCACACCTCTGGAATGCCCTTCCCCTCAATATCCGCCTCATTTGAGCCCAAGAAGCCGATGAGACAACATCGTGTTGTGGATCTACCATTGGGTTTTTGGATTGACAGGTGAAGAAAGAAGATTAAGAAAATAAAGAAATAATTACAGAAGAAGACAGAAGAAGCTGATTGAAAAGAAAGAAGAATTGGGGTGTGACGGTAGGGCATAGCCAGCCTTCATTAATAAAGGAGGAGCCCGGCTGGCTGCCCCTGAAACCATATGGCAAGGGCTGAGAGTGTCAGCTCTTGGGTCTAATATTGTACCTTCCTGTGTTGCCCTGTAATTCTGTTCCCCTTATACTGTCCCTCATAGGGTTATAAACTAGGAACCGTGTGTGTGGGGAGTTAACTGTGTAAGCCCAGTGGGCCAGTTAATGAATTCTATGTTGTATTCCCTTTGACTCATGGTCCCGCAGCTGCCTGTGCAAGCTTATAAGTGGGTTGCCTTGTATGTGTGGCCCCTTATGAGATATAGCTGCAGGGCAGACTTCTGGAACATGAGGGGGATATTTGGGGGCAAACAGGGTTAACCTATATTGCCTGCCAGCAAGGTATTATACCTGGTGTCTTAGAGCAGGTTTTAGAGCCCCATTCCCAGACCCACGTTTTCGGTCCAAATAGTAGAGTGCAAGCTCTAGGGGCCAAATGTTAGTTTTTCTGGGTTTTGAAACTGCATTTTGTGTTTGCGCTGTGAGCGGGACTGCATACAGGACAAAAGGCAGCCAGATGTGAATTAGCATTTCAATGCCACCGGCTCAGGTATAGGGATTCCCTGTGTTAACTGCAACAGATATGCAGGTTTTGGCACAGGGTGAGGGGGAAGGGCTGTGAACAGGATATCTAGATTAGAAAGTCTTTGTTTCACATAGACACAGCAGAGCCAGGGAAAACAGTTGCTGGAGTTCAAACTCCTAAGCACGATTTCCATTGGCAAGTTTTGAATCTTGCCCTCCTATGAGTGAATGCACAACCACAATCCATGCTCTAATTGGCTGCCAGCCCCCTCAATGATTTAGATATGGTGCAACCCTATTTAAGGGAGAGCAGTATAGCAGATAACTCTTTATTTCTGTTGGAGATTTGAAGACAAGCAGCTGCTGGCGGGCCTCTCAAAGGTGCTTCTGAAGTGAAAGAGCTATTCAAACAGGGAGCATGGAGAAGCTTAGCCAGCAGGCTGGATTTTAGTCCAGGACAAGGGTCTTATCAAGGTAAGCCTTTGCTGAAGCAAGCGCCTTGCAACAAGGAAAGTCTAGTCTTCAAACCCCAGACCCCAGTAAGTGTGTATATTCTCTGTATTTTGTATTTCTTTGTGTTTCTGAGGTCTTATCTAAATAAACCTCATTTTATTTCATTACTGTGTTTTGCCTATTGACTGATCCCTTAAATATAAATGGTGTTAAAAGTCCTGGATCTTCATGGCGGATGGCATCTGATGGAGTTTCAGGCCTTTTCGGTACGTGAGCTTCCTGATTCCCCGGGAGTCGGAGGGCCAGTACTTCTAAAGGTAAGTAATATATTGAATGTATGTAAATGTATTATTTTTTTTTACAGGTTTTTCGATTGGATTTTGTTTTTTGGTAGTTTTTTTATTGCCCATTGACCGATAATAAATTAATCTGTACCCCTTTATGGTACAGATCAAAACATTATTTTCAAAAACATCAATTTCAAATTGATTCCCCCTGCCCTCCCCCTGCTGAAGTATGTTATACTTACGAAACGTGCGTAGGGTAATGACATCATGACAGTGGCGTCTCAGAGGGTGTCGGTTCGTGTGACGCGTGCTGGTAACCTGCGGCTGGTAATGTAGCATACACACCAGGACACGTCAGGTTGTATTAGTGGCTTATTTGTTGCAATTCCGCTGGTTTAATACTTAACATTTGGCAACTATTTATTGTCAGCACTACTACTCTGCAAGGACACATTTAGGATACATTTTTCATCTGTGCATTGCCATTCACTGAGTTGTATTGTCTAACACTATATTAAGTGTGATGATTTAAGCCAACATATGTTACGTGTTCATGTGTGTATAGCTATCTTGCTGATTACTATAGGCGGTGATTTAACAACTACTCAAGCCGCAGTTTTTATGCCAATTATGTGACCATACTGTGTCCATTTCTGAGACGTGATGAGCTACGCTGCTATATACCAATCATACTATGTTTAGCAGCATGATTTACCTCACAGACTCTACACTACACCGCTAAATCCATTTTGAGTGTGCTTGTATACAGTATCTATTACGGACTGTTGCAGGGTACATGCAACCACACACGCGGGTTCTCTTGATAAGGCTACTTTATTGAGCCTTAAAACATACAGCACACCAAAACAAAATAGCTTCTCATCAGCAGACAAAAAGAAAATAGCTTCTTCTTTAGCAGACAAAACAAAATAGCTTCTCTTCCGCTTAGAAAACAAGGCAGCTTCTCTTTTGCATGCAGGACACAGACAGTTCATCACATATGTACTTTGGAACACAGACCTTATAGCAGTAATCTCTTCAGTATTTCAGTCCTGTCTCCTGACCAGCTAGCTTACATGTGTGTGTAGCCTGGGGGTTTTAAACACCTTGATTATGCAGCTGGGGTCAGACTAATTAAGCAGCCCTTCTCCACTGAAAGTTAACCTCGTCACTGCTGCACTGCAAACTTAGACATATGTTTGCCAGGTATATGGCTGGTGACGTTCATTCACCCTGTCACACGGACTAATTGGGCATTTATTTCAAGTGTGCTTATATTAATACTTGGCACACTTGATTGGAGCTCTAATTATACGTCGAGCTCCAACTATACACTGCCCACCGCACCTGTGACCTAGACTGTCATTAGTTATATATGTGAAGACACTCACAAGTACCATCTGTATATACGATATACACTTAGGGTGGATTGGCAGATTGTACCCATGGAGTCACAGTGTGTGTGATTGTATACCACCCTAATAGATGTCTCCATACTGGTCACTTTTTCAGTCTGGTCTTTGTCACGAATTGCCCCATAGGGGATTGTAACATTGTGTGTGTGATGGATTCATTTTAAATGTTGTCGCTGTTGTAAATAATATTTTTTTTTTTTTTCGTTTTGTGAGATTACACTCACTGTAGTGTGTCGTTTCGTTAGGTGGGAGTCATTACACCCAGTGTGACAATTGGTGTCCCAGGCTATTTTAGTCATTACTAGCTGATATACCCGGCGTTGCCCGTGATGTAAAGTTCTGGCTCCCCCATCCGCCCTCTCAACTCCCTTCCCCCCCTCTTCACAGCTGTTCAGAGCTGCACCCCCCTCCCCCCACTGTTCACAGCTCCGATCCCCCCACCATTCAATGCTTTGTTTACCCCCTCCCCCCCCGTTCACAGCTCCGTCCCCCCCCCCCTGTTCACAGCTCCGTACCCCCCGTGTGTTTGGCAGCTGAGCTGACTGAGGGGGGAAGTGTGTGTCAGTCAGTCAGTGAGTGTGTGTCAGTCAGTCAGTGAGTGTGTGTCAGTCAGTCAATGTGTGTCAGTCAGTCAGTGAGTGAGTGTGTGTGTCAGTCAGTCAGTGAGTGTGTGTCAGTCAGTCAGTGTGTGTCAGTCAGTCAGTCAGTCAGTGTGTGTCAGTCAGTCAGTCAGTCAGTGTATGTCAGTCAGTCAGTCAGTGAGTGTGTGTGTCAGCCAGTGAGTGTGTGTGTGTCAGTCAGTGAGTGTGTCAGTCAGTGTGTGTCAGTCAGTCTCTCCTGACTCCCTCCCTGGTTTAGCGGCAGAGGCGGCTGCAGTGGTGTCCTTCCCCCTCTCCCCCCCCCCCCCCCGCATCTGTGTCGGCAGCGGGTGGGGAGGAGGTGAGGCGCTTCTGAGAGAGGGTGGGGGTGGTGAAGCAGAGGGGGTGTCGGCGGCGGTGGTTCCCCCACCCCCACGCTGAGCTGTGTCGGCGGCGGGTGGGAAGGTGAGGCGCTGCTGAGAAACGGTGTGGTGGGGGAGAGGCGGCTGGAGGCGGCAGTTCCCCACCCTGCGCGGAGCTGTGTCGGCGGCGACACTACCCGCATGCTGCTGGTGGCCGGCGCTCGTGTGAGCCGGGTGGATTCCCTGGGGGGAGGTGAGCTGGGGGGGGGTTGTGGGGGGGGGTGCTGGCGGGGAGGTGAGCTGGGTGAAGAGGAGTGTGTGTGTGTATGTGTGTGTGTGTGTATGTGTGTGTGTCAGTTGGGTGAGGCCGAGGGGGAAGGTGAGCTGCGGGTGAGGAGAAGAAGAACGTGGCAGTTGGGTGACGTCATAGAGCCACCAATCTGATTGGCCAGAGGCTGAGAACCAATCACATTCACCACATCTAGCACCAACCTCACAAAATTCAATTTTATATATATAGATAAATACTTTGAGTGCAACTTACTGGGCTCTTTTTGTTAACCTTGAGTTAACTTGTTGTGCTAAGAATCAATTTCAATAGTAGGGCCCCAGGAGGAAGCCACAACCTCCATATTAATGAACAATTGGTTAACTGAGGAAAAAGTTCAGAAGCGGCTTGAAAAAATTAAAGTAAATAAGGCACCTGGCCCCGATGGCATACATCCAAGAGTTCTCAAGGAGTTAAGCTCAGTAATAGCCAAACCATCTTAATATATAAAATCGAAAGGTTAGTGCTATCTGCGGTGAATCTGATTGGTCCTCAGCTTCTAGCCAATCAGATTGGTGGGTCTGACGTCACCCAACTGCCACGCTCTTCCCCCACGGCCACACACACACACACACCTCCCTGGCGCTCACCTCTCTCTCCCTCCCCGGCGCTCACCTCTTTCTCCCTCCCCGTCGCTCACCTCTCTCTCCCTGGCGCTCAGCTCTCTCTCCCTCCCTGGCGCTCAGCTCTCTCTCCCTCCCCGGCACTCAGCTCTTTCTCCCTCCCTGGCACTCACCTCTCTCTCCCTCCCCGGCGCTCACCTCTCTCTCCCTCCCCGGCGCTCAGCTCTCTCCCTCCCCGGCGCTCAGCTCTCTCTCCCTCCCCGGCGCTCAGCTCTCTCTCCCTGGCACTCAGCTCTCTCTCCCTCCCTGGCGCTCAGCTCTCTCTTCCTCCCCGGTGCTCAGCTCACCTCTCTCTCCCCGGCGCTCAGCTCTCTCTCCCTCCCCGGCGCTCAGCTCTCTCTCCCTCCCCGGCGCTAAGCTCTCTCTCCCTCCCCGGCGCTCAGCTCACCTCTCTCTCCATCCCCAGCACTCAGCTCTCTCTCCCTCCCCGGCGCTCACCTCTCTCTCCCTCCCCAGTGCTCAGCTCTCTCTCCCTCCCCGGCGGGGGCACAGGCAGTGGGCAGGCATGCAGCGCTAAGTACCTAAGATGGCGGCGCCCGGAAGGACCCTCTTCCTCCCTCGCGGCGCCGAGTGCCTAAGATGGCAGTGCCCGGAAGGACAGGTGACATATCTGTGTGTGTCACTGTGTGTGTCACTGTGTGTGTGTGACACTGTGTATGTGTGCGTGTGTGACACTGTGTGAGTGTATGTGTGTGTGTGTGTGTGTCACTGTGTGTGTGTGGGACACTGTGTGTGTGTGTGTGTGTCACTGTGTGTGTGTGTCACTGTGTGTGTATGTGTCACTGTGTGTGTGTGTGTGTCACTGTGTGTGTGTGTGTCAGACACTGTTGGGTGGAGACCCCACCTCCTGTCCACTGTCCCCCCCTCCTGTCCACTGCCCCCCTCCTGTGCACTGTCCCCCCCCTCCTGTCCACTGTTCCCCCCCCCCGTCCTGTCCACTGTCCCCCCCTCCTGTCCACTGCCCCCCCCCATCCCTCATAGCGGGAAATTTAACTCACGGGCAACGCCGGGTCTCTGAATTGTGGTTCCATTAGCTTACAATCTAATACCGGTGCAAATAATCACACGGAGCTGACGCTGATATCAAACCTGATCCGCCCACATCAAAGGGCAGTGTTTTTACCATTAAGCCACTCCTTCATCCAGCCTCATTCTACAGCAATAGGAGACGAACAAGAAGCCAGCACAGCATGATGCGGGTGGGATCAGTATTATATCTTAATATATAAAATCGAAAGGTTAGTGCTATCTGCGGTGATTCTGATTGGTCCTCAGCCTCTGGCCAATCAGATTGGTGGGTCTGACGTCATCCAACTGCCACTGTCTTCCCCCTCGGACACACACACACACACACACACACACACACACACACACACACACACACACACACACACACACACACACACACACACACACACACACACACACACACACACACACACTCTCTCTATCTGTTCTCTCCCCCCCCATCACATTCACCTCCCTCCCCGGTGTTCACTCACCTCCCTCCCCGGCACTCACTCACCTCCCTCTTCGGCGCTCACTCACCCCCCTCTTCGGTGCTCCACTCAGTTCCTTCCCCAGCGCTCCACTCCCTCCCTCCCTGGTGCTCCACTCACCTCCCTCCCCGGTGCTCCACTCACCTCCCTCCCCGGCGCTCACTCACCTCCCTCCCCGGTGCTCACTCACCTCCCTCATCAGCACTCACTCACCCCCCTCTTCGGCGCTCCACTCACCTCCCTCCCCGGCGCTCCACTCACCTCCCTCCCCGGCGCTCTACTCACCTCCCTCCCCGGCGCTCCACTCACCTCCCTCCCCAGCGCTCCACTCACCCCCTCCCCAGCGGGGGAACAGGCAGTGGCCAGGCAGGCTGCAGCTGCCTCGCGGCGCCGACTGCCTAAGATGGCGGCGCCCGGAAGGACCCCCTTCCTCCCTCGCGGCGCCGAGTGCCTAAGGTGGCGGCGCCCGGAAATAGAGGTGAGTGTGAGTGTGTGACACTCTCCCACTTAACCCACCCCCCAGAGCACGCTTCGGCTCAACATCCCCGAGGAGCAGGAGGAGGGCGGCAGGGAGTTGCGGCCACGCAATACCTCCTTTGTGCCACTGGGAGTTGGCGGAGGGCACGAGGGGGAAGAGAACAAGTGGCAGCCCGAGGAGCGCAGCATGCTGTCAGGTGAGGAAATGCAGGGGGAGGAATCCATGCCTTTGACACCCCCCCCCCTGCCTTTGACGCCCCACCCTGCCTTTGGTGCCCCCCCCTGCCTTTGACGCCCCCCCCGCCTTTGACGCCCCCCCGCCTTTGACGCCCCCACCCTACCTTTGACGCCCCCCCTTCCTTTGACGCCCCCCACTGCCTTTCACGTCCCCCCTGCCTTTCACGCCCTCCCTGCCTTTCACGCCCCTCGTCCCCTTCCTGCCTCCGGGCAACACCGGGTATATCAACTAGTTATATTTAATATTCAAGGACTCCATTTCCACAGGCTCAGTACCACAAGATTAGCGTAAAGCAGATGTGGTGTCTATATTTAAAAAGGGAGCTAGATCACAACCAGGAAATTACAGATCTGGAAGCCTGACTTCAATAGTGGGGAAACTACTTGAAGGTTTAATACGGGAGATAATATTCAGGAATACCTAATGGAAAACACAATCATTAGTAATAGTCAGCATGGATTTAGGAAGGATAGATCATGCCAAACTAACCTTATTTGTTTCTTTGAGGCGGTAAGTAGGAATTTAGACCAGGGTAATGCAGTTAATGTGGTTTACTTAGATCTTGCAAAAGCTTTTGATACGGTTTCACACGAGGTTTGTGTACAAAATAAAGCAAATTGGACTCAGTAATAATATATGCACCTGGATTGAAAACTGGTTAAAGGACAGACAACAGAGGGTTGTCATAAATGGAACTTTTTCAGGTTGGGCTAAAGTCGTGAGTGGAGTACCTCAGGGATCGGTACTGGGACCCCTGCTTTTTAACTTGTTTATTAATGACCTTGAGGTTGGCATCGAGAGCAAAGTCTCCATCTTTGCAGATGATACTAAATTGTGTAAGGTAGTAGAATCAGAGCAGGATGTAATTTCCCTCCAGAAGGACTTGGAGAGACTGGAAACGTGGGCAGGTAAATGGCAGCTGAGGTTAAATACAGATAAGTGTAAGGTTATGCATTTGGGATGCAAGAATAAACTGGTGACTTACACATTAAATGGGGATAAATTGGCGGAATCCTTGATGGAGAAGGATTTAGGAGTGCTTGTAGACAGCAGGCTTAGCAATAGTGCCCAATGTCATGCAGTAGCTGCAAAGGCAAACGATCTTATCTTGCATTAAACGGGCAATGGATGGAAAGGAAGTAAACATAATTATGCCCCTTTACAAAGCATTAGTAAGACCACACCTTTAGTATAGAGTACCATTTTGGGCACCACTCCTTAGAAAAGACATTATGGAACTAGAGAAAGTGCGGTGAAGAGCCACCAAATTAATAAAGGGGATGGAAAATCTATCTTATGTGGAGAGGCTAGCTAAATTAGATTTATTTACATTAGCAAAGAGGCGTCTAAGAGGGGATATGATAACTATATACAAACATATTCGGGGACAGTACAGGGAGCTTTTAAAAGAACTATTCATCCCACGGGCAGTACAAAGGACTCGGGCCATCCCTTAAGGTTGGAGGAAAGAAGATTTCACCAGCAACAAAGGAAAGGGTTCTTTACAGTAAGGGCAGTTACAATGTGGGATTCATTACCCATGGAGACTGTGATGGCAGATACAATAAATTTGTTCAAAAAAAGGTTGGACATCATTTTAGAAAGGAAAGGTATACAGGGATATACCAAATAATTATACATTAAAGGATGTTGATCCAGGGATTAATCCGATTGCCAAGTCTTGGAGTCTGGAAGGAATTTTTTTTCCCCTTATGAGATATCATTGGATGATATGACACTGGGGTTTTTTGTTTGCCTTCCTCTGGATCAATAAGTAAGTATAGATATAGGATAAACTATCTGTCGTCTAAATTTAGCATAAGTTGAACTCGATGGACGTATGTCTTTTTTCAACCTCATCTACTATGTAACTATGTAATTGCTTTGATAGTTAGTGGTTTAATTAATTCATTGTTGTGATGCTGAGTTGTTTGATTAATTGCTTTGTTGGTTAATGGTTCAATTAATTCATTGTTGTGTTGGTTAGTGCTTGTATTAATTGGATTTTTTGTCTAGTGTTTTTATTTAGTGAATCGGGGTGTTTATGAGTTTTTGTATGTTTTATTAGTGTGTTTTGTGCATTAATGTATTGTGATTAGGGTGCCAATTGAGTGCTCTAGTGGCTTATCAGGCCTATATTATATGGGTATTATGTACCACTATACTACTCAATGAGTACAGCGGAATTAACCGCTAAGGTAATGAAGGAGTTAAGTCCACCCGCTATTCCCCCCCCCCCCGCAAGGCCTAAACACCCACCAAGGGCCAAATACCACCTTCACCCACCCCGCTACCCACAATAAGCATGGCACTGATGGTTAACCCCTTCATTGCCGTAGCTGCTAGCCGCTAAAGTAATGAAGTTGCCTGTCAATGCATTTTTCATGCATCCGATTCATGCCGGGGGTCTCCGATTACGATATTAATAGGTATCAGCTCCGGAAACCCCCGGCATCAATCTGATGCAGGAAATATGCATTTTATTTTTGCTACGTGCCATCTCGCCGCTCATCGCAGCTTCTCCCCTCCCCGAGGTTGGAAAAGTGCTGAAATGTGGCTTATCGGCGCGCGTTTGCCGGGGGAAAAAAAACTTCGACCACAAACTTGCCAAAAAAGTCTGTTATCAGCGAGTTTTCGCCGCTTAGTGAATATCAGGGGGCATTTCTTGCGAAAAGTGGCTTTTCGCTGCTTAGTGCATAGGCCCCATCATGTGCTCAGGATATGCCTGCTTCAGGTGACCCCCTTCCACATGAACTCGATAACTTGAAGACTTCACAAAGAGCTGAATCCTGAAGTGTTCCCCGTTCTGCGCTTTTTATACTGTTAAGATTACAAGAAGAATTCTTATTATACTAATGGTAATGAGTTGTAGCATTAAAGGGGCTAAAACTGTTTTATTTTTCCGCGTAGTTACTCTGGAAGACAAAGGAGCCTGTGTTGCATCTCATTATCTCATAAAACCTCCAGCAGAAGTGTCTGGCTCCTTGTTTTATAACCGGGGATGAAACTTTTCCATTGTTGGCTGCATTACGTAAGAATGTTCCCACACCCAACCTGTGGCTGAGCACTTTCACCTGCCCATAGGAACCCTGTGTGTACTCCTCACCCTCTGTAATAAGCTTCCCCAGTAACGCAGCTTCCCACTTACTAAATGACCATGCCCTCATATATATTCAGCGGTCAGCGTGTGCTGCTTTTTTTTTTTTTGCATTAATAAAGTTCCACTGCGGTTTTTTTGAAAATAGTTTTATTTTACAAGGGCTTTCTCTCTTTCTGTTTTTGAAACACACACACACGCACACGCGCACACGCGCACACGCGCACACGCGCACACGCGCACACGCACACAATTGAAAGTCCATAAAATAGAGAAACAAAGACAAAGTTTACTCACAAATCGTGGGAAGTATATGTAGCCAGGTCCCCCCTCATACCTCCGGGCTACGTGAGGGGGACGGCTGTTGTGCTCTGCAGTGTGGGGAGTAGGTGAGCGAGTCGCTTGTGTTCCCGAGAGGGCGCCACCATCTTGTAAGGAGCCGTGCATGCGCAGTACGTTCTGCGCATGCGCAATGTGTTTCAATAGCGCGGCGTCCATCTTGGTACACCTCACGCATGCGCAGGAGGCATACAAGCGGCGGCCATTACACCCAAGACCCAGCAGCCTCAGGGGTTGGCTACCACATGCGCTGTAATAGCCAACAGGGCTGCAGGGTTCTCGTGCTGGCAAGCAATACATTTGGCGCGCAAAGGGGACCACGCCAGTCGGGAGAGGGAGCTGGATCAGGCAGGTACTGGCTCAGAGCCAGCGGCTCTGAGACTAGGCCTAGTATATCCCCCCCCCTCTTAGGCCCCAGCTCATCATAGCTTGTGGTTATTCATACAAGGCCCCTTAGACAGGGATGCTTTCCCACTTTACGGTCTAGTGTCTGGGACACAGTGAAGATGCCGCATGGTGATTGCGGCCTGTGGTCTGGGACCAGATTATCTCCATTGCAAGAGACTCAGGTGACATTATCCACGCCGGAATTCACCCTACGCGGAGGCGGACGCCATCGCGGCCGACGACAACGTTGGATCAGACGGATCTCTTTGTTTATTGGCATTACCCGGGTGCTGGAGCCCTGGGCAGATACCCAATTAAGTGCACCAACACTTCAAGGGATAGCGCTATCTCCTACACTTCTGGGTGGGCCCTGACATTGTGGGTAACGGACATCAGGGTATTGGTGCCAAGCATCCTAGGTACTTTGGGGACACTCAGGGGTGGTATCGGGTTGGGCCTATTCTACTGTGAGGTACAGGGTACTGCTTGTTGCATGCTCAGTAAAGGTTGTGATTATATACCTGAGTGTGTGTGTTATTGGTATTGTTCCTGTAAGGGGCTTATGCCACCACGTTGGGAGCCCTTGCAGGTGGATGCACTGCACAGAGACGTATCAGAATCACCCCAGGCTCCCCTTGGGGGAGGCTCAGGCCTCCTGGTTGCCAGGCAGGTAATAGCAGCATTGGTAGTTCCTTCCCAGGTACGGGGGAACAAGGGCGACATAAACAATAAAAAACAAAGCATTAAAAAACAAATAACAGTGTGGCCGCGGGTGCACCAGGTGCAGCTGGAACCCTGAACATTGGAAGTAGCTTTGGGCATCTTTGTTTGTTTTTTGTTGTGTGTGTGTGTATATATATAATCTGCACTCACTGTTTTAACACATTTTTTATTACCTACACACATCATAGTTAATTAGCGCCGGCTAAACACTTTTATATATATATATATATATATATATATATATATATATATATATATATATATATATATATATATATAAATGAGGCTTAAAGAGCTTTGTATCCACATTTTCCAGGTTTAGAATTTCCTGGAAACAGACACAGCCCCAATAATGTATTCCCTGCACCGATGTTTATTTCATGACACCAGAAGGCTGCATTGAGATTCTCGGCACTCCTGTATAGTGTAACTCGTGCAGAGCTCGTGCCGTACACATTTTCTAATTGTATACATTTGGGAAAGCGGGCTGGCTGCCGTTAAAACAGGAAACCCCTGGGAACACAATATAACGAATGTTAGTGTTGTGATTAATATTAAATGCACCGTAAGTGATTGCTACAAGTCTTTATACTTTAACCTTTAATGTTTCCCTGATAACCAAACGCCGTGGAAGGGTTTTACAATCCTAACTTAATCCCTTTCCTGATGTGACTGTTTGCAAGCCTTGCGTGTGCCGGCAATTTGTCAATCATGGCTTTTTTGGGGTATTTTGTGGAAAGTAATTATGATGTCTCCACTAGCCAAACCGCTGAAAGTTCAGGAAAATACATATTAGCTTACAATAAATTCCCATATGTTTTACCAGACACAAAACACGTTACTAAAAAAGTGACAAATACCCTCCGACAAAAACCCCCCAACAAATACCGTCCGACAAATACCCTCCACCGTACAGTATAAGCTTGCGTCCATAATGACAATACTCACTGAAGTATTCAATGTTGTGTAATTCCTGCTGTTGCTTTTACATTATATAAAGTTATGTTATATTGGTTTCTCATGTACCGTCGTTGTGGTCTTCACCAAGGGGAGAGTGTAGCAGGGATCCCCCTTCTTAACTCCTGGGGGATAGAACAGCTCCATAGTAAGGATATGCAGCCGTATTGCGTTGGCCATGTTATGGTTGGCATGGCACTTCTGACTGTGTAATGCGTATGCGTGGCGGCCATCTTGGGGATGCCGCGGCCGGAAGGAAGAGGCAGGGGCTCACAGGATTCCCTCCGTGGTACAGGGGTGACCTTGGCAGAGCATCCGGAGCCAGGGAGGAGGAAGGTAGTGTCCGGGGAACCTGTCAAGCTCCCGGACTAGGCCCAAAGCCTGCCACTAGGCCCCAGGTAGTTTCTCTTCACATTAGAACATGTGCAGGACTGGCCCTATGCACAAGTAGCTCCCGGTAGCTAGGGAACATAGCGGAGCAGATCGGGCGCAGAGGGAGGCTTCTCCCAGCGGCCTGTGAACCAGCCACCATTCTGACATAAGGTGTGAGGGGGTTGTTGTTGGAGACCCCGCAGCATTGGACCCTGCTGCTCTTCTTGCCCTTGCTGAAACGTGTGGCCTGGCTGGACCTGAAGCCAGGAAGGTATTGTGTACCAACACAAGGGAGAGGGTAGCGCTGGCCTCACACACACAGGGAGGGGGTTGCTTGCTGGACACTGGGTTACAGGTGCCCGAATACCCTAGGTACTATTGGGGCTAGCTATCTGTCATGATTGGGATATGAGGGGTTAATGGGATCTGTGTATATGTTGATCTGCATCCCCCTGCTTCAGCAGAATTGTCCCAGGTCTTAGATTTATTTCCCCAGCAGTCTGTGTTATATATCTGTATGTGTATAAATCATGTCGGGAGGGAAAGGGTTAACCATATTGTGTATATGTGGATCTGCATTTCCCCGCTTCAGCAGAATTAATTGCTATGTTATGTATTAACATGGAGGGAGGGGGAGAATTGTATTGTATCCCGGACAATGGATAAAGTGTAAAAAATTATAACTTTTGATGAATACATGCTAGAACGGTGATATTTGGAAATGTTGTACTATGCCAAGAACCCATGTCGCATACATATCGTTAATCTGATTTAATACATGGGAAATATAGTTATGGGTTATCTCTGTTTTAACTATATCTTTGGATATAGGTTTGGAAGCTTGCCAAATGGCAGCTTTGATATGTAATTGTACAATCAAAGGAGGCTACTTGAAAGGCTTTGTGAGGTACTTTACTCCTCGGTCCCCCGTGGAGAAGTTAGCTAGAGGTGAGAAAAGACCTGGACATCAATGGAGGTGAATCACCTCATTGCATATGCAGCCAGCTCTCACAGATGGATACTAACCATTGTGACCTGTTAAATGTAACACCCTACATGAAAGGTCCCTGCCCAATAAGCATTTTTGCTAGATAGGATGGCACCCAGGCCTCTTGTCAATTTTTTTTATAAATGGGCTGGCCAAGTAGGTCCAGGGGAGGGGTGTATTAATGAAGGGCTGGGTAAACCCTGCTTCTCGCGTTACCTGTCAACCTGTGATGGGACAAGGTAATTGTTCACCAATAACTGAACTACCATGTTAGGAATGGGGTCTTGCATCTATATAATTGCTTGCACCCCTTATTCCTGTGCTTGTCGTGACTGAAACAACTTAATGAGCTGCTATTAGACTGAATATCTCATTATCCAACCCCAGTAAGTGTGAATATTTCTGTAATGTTATTTATTCTGGAGGCCAGTGTCACGGTAGCTTATGACAAGATATAATGAACACCAAATATCTGGGTTGAACTGAACGAGGCTTAAATATAATAAAATATAATTTCTTCCTTAAATAAGGTGAACACAGCAATATAGTACAATTAACAGGCAAGAAGATAACACTTACTTAGGGTTGGGGGATGGAGAAGTATCCACTAGCAATTCTCCAGCAGTCCAGTGACATTCAAGATGGAATCAGAAGCACAACTCCAGCACAACTCAAAACTGTAGGGTTGACACAGTTTATATACCTGTGCAACCCTATTCTTAACATTGAACACAGACTATTGGTGAACAATTATCTGTATCCACTCTCTAATGTGAAGACACAGACTAACAGACTAACCCATGCCCTCAGGTAACAATTAGACTGGCAGAGTTTGTTGATTGACTAATACTTAATCCCTAGACATTGGATAACATTCAAGGCAGTTACTTTTTGATCACCGTGCTTAGGCTACTCAGCCGTCTGCCCTTCATGACTTATTAGCCTAGCAAATGGCGTCTGCATTTTCAGAACAGATCCAAAATAAAATACATATACATATACACTTTAATATCTACACATATTAATAAGTTCCATTCTGGTGGGCTCAGTGGGTCGACCTTTGCCAGTTTTTAATGCCTACAGTGACTCCACATATTGGCCAAATATGAACTCTCTGCGACCTCCAGAACTGGAGATACAGAAATGCACTTTAAAACATTAAAATACATGCTTTTAATGAAACATGGGAACAGGGGAACATACATTTTCAAGGTACAACAAGGTGCAAACCTCATCCCTGGACCGCAGTCCAGTTAACCCCGTGTCTCTCTGGTGAGGTCAGGGGTTGGCCATATGGGGTGCAACCCCTTTAATACCGGGCCACCCCCTTTCTCCCTCTACAGCAAGAGTCATGTGTAGGATGATTAGCCCAGATAGGTTCAACTCGGCCCTCTTTTCAAAGCACAAGTCCTGTATCTTTTCTTCACTTTATTTGGGGAAAGCAGCATAAAAGACAGGCACTTGTGAAGAGATGTTGGTGTTTAGATAATGTCTCTCTGTGGGTGCTTTGTAGTTAAGGACAGGTGAAAAGGGTAATCCTGCCACTAGAGCAGTTACAGAGGGTACTCACTCAGCCAGTGATGATGGTGGAAAGGAAGTCCCAATGTATGCTGGGTAGCAAGATAGCCTGGGGACAGACCATCTGTGGGCAGAGCAGAGGGGGAGAAAGCAGACTACCCCATTTGGGAGAAAGGCTGGGGTTGCTATAGCAACTCACTGAAATGTCTAAGGAAACCACAACATGTAGCAATAATGTTGCATTTCTGATACAGCAAGCTGCTGGGACAGGGGAAAATGACAGGCAACTGAACAAGGGAGAAATGAATCCCATAAACTGAAGGGGAAGACAGAGGAATATGGAATCTAGTTCCAGGACACTCCCAGTCTGGTGTCTGGAGAAACCACTATATTCTAGGTAAATGTGGAACATATGTGCAATATAACATAACATAACAATGCAAAGTTCATGTCCACATAACGATGGGATACCGACCAGTACCACCAGCTTGAAGTCATTTGCCATCTCGGTAAGGTAGGTAGGTGGATGGACAGCTCTAGGTTAGCTTGATGCACCACAATGTCTCTCAAAGTCCACAGAAGTGGTAATCAGTTCTTCCTTGTTATAGTCCGATTTAGGCATTAGGAGGATAATCTCTGTGATGGGTCTCAAAAAGGTTTTAACAATCCCATTTTGGGTCACCCGAACTTCTACCTTGCGGACCCTTTCATCTTCGCTTGGGATGGTTTTGATAATAAGTTTGTCGATAGGTAAATCTGCCATCCTTTGGTCTTGGCTTTTGCCTCGCAGCATTCGGCACCTAACACATTTGTGGAGATTACTGGCAACGCACCTTTTCATGCCAATGATCCAAATGCCCGCCGCCCTAATAGCGCCTTCGGTGAAGTCTCGTCCCTGATGCATGACTTGTTCGTGGTAGTAGCACACCAACAAAGTAGCGATGTGATGCCGGCCAGGGATGACAAGAGGATTGCTTTCCTCCCTGCTCAGTTGGGACTTGTTCAGACGGCCTCCTACTCTCATGAGACCGTCATCGTCGATGAAGGGATTCAACTTCCAAAGTGGGCTGTTTTTGGGGATACTCTTCCCTCCACAAATGCAATTGATCTCTTCCGCATACGTTTCTCTCTGAACATGACTGAGAACAGTTTCCTTAGCCCTTGCAACTTCCTCCATGGTGCGCAACTCTTTGCAGATGTGCCAGCCGTGGGAGCCGGTAGTTTTACCATCTGGTGTCTGACGGAAGGAGAAGGCTATATGCCTGAGATGGGCTACTGCTCGCAAAAGGGCTGTCCACCTGGAGAAGCGATGGAATCGATGCGATCCGAATGCGTTTCTGTGTAATACATTGGTGAGTAACACGGATACTTGTGGGGGCTTTATCTCCGTATTCTTCTCAGGATCCATGAGTTCAAAGTCGCCAACTGGGGTTTGTGGCGTTTCCACGGGCTGCGCAAGAAACGTTGGTCCTGTGAGCCACGACGTGTTCTGCAGTTGTGATGCGGGTACTGATCTGGTGGCGTGATCTGCAGGATTTTGATCTTTGGGCACGTGGTGCCATTGTTCTGGTTGGGTTGACTTCCTGATTCTTTCTACACGGTTGGCCACATATACGTAGAATCTCCTTTTCTTGTTGTATATGTAGCCCAGTACCACCTTGCTATCTGTGTAGAATCTGACGGCATCTGGTTTGCTGTGCATCTCATTCTCGATGAGCTCTGCCAGTTCTACCGCTAACACTGCACCACATAGCTCGAGCCTGGGTATAGTGTGGTCGGGTTGTGGCGCCAGCTTAGCCTTGCCAAGGATGAACCTGATGTGGTAACTTCCACCCACGTCCGTAGTTTTTAGGTAGGCCACCGCTGCTATAGCCTTTGTGGATGCATTTGAGAATACGCAAAGCTCTTTGCTGTGTGCGGCGGTGAGAGATATAGGTGAGTAGGGGCGTGGGATCTGAAGTTGCTCGAGGGCCTTCAAGGAGTACTCCCACGTCTCCCACTCTTTCCGTTTTTCTGGGGGTAGCGGGGTGTCCCATTCCTGCTTTTCGAAGGACATTTCTCTGAGAAGAGACTTCCTTTGTATAGTGACAGGAGCCACGAATCCTAGTGAATCGTAAAGACTGTTAACGGTGGACAGGACTCCGCGACGTGTGTAGGGTTTTTCTTCGATGGCTACCAGGAACGTAAAGGTATCTGTTTTAAGATTCCAGCTTATCCCCAGGCTCCGCTGTATGGGAGTTGTGTCGGTCCCCAGATCCAAATTCTTGAGATCGTTTGCTTGATCATCTGCGTGGAACGCCTTCATCACTATGGCACTATTGGAAGCTATTTTGTGCAATCTGAGGTTGGCATTTGCTAACATCTTTTGTGTTCTTTTGAGTAGATCTATGGCTTCTTCTTCGGTGGGAACAGATTTTAATCCGTCGTCCACATAGAAGTCTCTTTCGACGAAGTTCCTGGCGTCTTTCCCGAACTCTGCTTCTCCATCTTGGGCCGTTCTTCTGAGGCCGTAGGCAGCAACCGCAGGTGATGGGCTGTTCCCGAAGACATGTACTTTCATGCGGTGCTCTGTGATTTCGTTTTCTATGTCGTCATCTTGGTACCACAGAATCTTAGGTAGTTACGATTGTCTTCTCGCACAAGGAAGCAGTGGAACATCTGTTGAATGTCTGCTGTTATAGCGAATGGCTCCTTGCGGAAGCGGATTGACACTCCCAGAAGACTGTTCGTCAGATCCGGCCCGGTGAGGAGAACATCGTTTAGGGAGACTCCCTGATGCTGAGCACTGGAGTCGAATACCACTCGAATTTGGCCAGGTTTCTGGGGGTGGTAGACGCCAAACGACGGGAGGTACCAGCATTCTTCACCTTCTCTAAGTGGGGGCACCGACTCTGCATGGCCACTGTAGAAGATTTTCTGCATGAAAGCCACAAAGTGTTCCTTGGTCTCCGGTTTCCATTGTAGGTTACGGCGAAGCGAGCCTAGACATGGCGTGGTCTCTGTTGTTTGGGAGGCGTCTTCTTGGCGAGCGGAATGGTAGTGGGGCCACCCAACTGCCTAATTCGTCCTTGAAGAGCTCTTTATCCATTAGCCTCAAGAATTTTTTATCTTCCATTGATGGCGCCTGTTTGTTGTCATCCTTTGTTGTCTGGAACACTGTACTCACAAGCACATCTCCATAGTTCCTTTTGGTCTCGAGCTTCTCGTGGACTTGGAAGTGGTTCGGACAGGGTTTGAAGTGGGATGTATGACCGTTCTCCAACAAGTTTGTTCGTAGGGCATCTACGTTGTCGGGTCCTCGCATCCTGTCTATGCATACTTCTCCCACTACCACCCATCCTAGATTGAGCCTTTGAGCGCTTGGGCCGTTGTGGTCCCCGTTTCGCTGTTCGCGGATCTTGTGTGCACTCATGATGTCCCTGCCAAGTAGCAGCATGATCTGGGCGCCTTCGTCTAGTGGTGGGATACGATCGGCAATAGCTTTTAGATGGGGATGGTGTCGCACCATGTCTGGTGTGGGGATCTCGCTCCTATCTTCTGCCATGTGATTGCACTCGATGAGTGTGGGAAGGGGCATGTTCACTTTTCCATCTATTGAGCATATGGTGTAGCCATTCACTCTTCTCCCTGTAGTCTCCATTCGCCCTGCGCACATTCTGAGAGTGTAAGGAGAAGCGCTGTCTTGTATGTTAAACATGCCGAAGAATTCTGACCTGACAGCGATCGGTTGCTCTGGTTGTCGATGATTGCATACATCCTTTTAGCTCTTTGGGGTTGTCCCTCTGGGTGCACTGCTACCAGACATATTTTAGAGCAAGATCTACCATCGCTTCCTTCTCCACATACCTCTGTGCATTTGGACGCTACCGACATCGTGGGGGGTGTCTCTCCCACTTCTTCCTTCCTGCCCTGCTTTGTCGAAGGGTTAGGGGCTTTCCTTGATTTGGGCTTCATAGCTTCCGGGTGTAAAGCGGCTATGTGCCTGTCGCTATCGCACACTGTGCATTTCATAGCTTCTTTGCAGTCCTTGAACAAATGAGTTATGGAAGCACAACATTTGAATGAAGCTCCCCATTCCATGAGTAAGTTCTTTCGCTCCTCTATGGGTTTCATCCGGAATCCGATACACTTGTTAAGCGGATGCGGCCTTTTGTGTATAGGGCATTCTTTGTTAAGGTCCCTCGGTTTCTTGTCCCTGACGGCCGCCTGTCCGGGACTCGCGTGGGTCGTAGGGGGCACGTCCGTCCTATGTACCGAGATGGGTGTTCTGATGTCCTTGTATCTCACTGCTGACCTTTCGTTCCTTGGGTGGCTGGCACTGGAAGTGGTCTGCGCCCCTAAGATGAAGCTGGGGTCGTTCCTCGTCCTTGCTGCTTCGCGAATGAAGCTCAAGAAAACTGAGAATGGGGGGTAGGCGACTTGCTTCTCCCTTTTGTATTTGGAGCCTTGTGAAATCCATCTTTCTTGGAGGTTGTAGGGTAGCTTCTCCAAGATGGGCCTCACTCCACGAGCTGAGTCCAAGACGTTGAGACCTGTTAAGGAATGGTCTTTCCTTGCAAACTCCAGCTCTTGCAGCAGGTCTTCGAGCTCTCGTAACTTCGAGTAATCTTTAGTTGTGATCTTGGGGAAGCTGTCGACTCTTTTGAAGAGCGAATCCTTGACTGCTTCGGGGCTACCATAGCACTCTTCTAGCCTTTCCCACACTAGGTCAAGACCTACTTGGGGTTGGTTCGCGTTTGCCGCCCGAAGTCTCTTCGCGTGCTCCCTGGATTCGTTCCCCAGAAACTTGAATAGCAGGTTAAGATCCTCCCTTGCTGAGAAGTCCAAGCTGTTGATTGCGTCTTCGAACGTGAACTTCCACGTCCAGTAGTTCTCAGGGCGGTCGTCGAAGCTGATGAGTCCTGCTTGCACCAGGTCACGCCAGATCATGTACTTGGCTATGTCTGTCAGGCCTGAGGCATCGGCGTGTTGGTTGCGTTCTGCGGTAGTTGCTGGGAGGGTCCGTGCGGTCGCCTCTTCCTTGGCGTGGACGCGTGGTGGCTGCTGTTCGGTGTGAGGGGCTGTGTTCTCCCGTGTGGGTGTACCTGGATTGCGAGCCTGTTGTGGTGCATCCGTGTGCGCGCTGGCGTGTGGATCACTGTTGCGGCTGTGGCTATCCCAGGCAGCATGTCCCACTGAAGGAACAGCATCTTCCCCTCGTGGAGCTAGCAAGTCTTCGGTGTCTGTGGAGTCACTCCCTCCGTGTTGAGATGGCGCGCTGGTGTTTACGCTGAAGAGGCTCCTTACGTAGTCTTCAGTGGGTTGGATTGGATCCTCTGAGGCTATCTGTCTGTACGGTAGCTCCCCGCCGTCCTGTCTCGCAGCTGCTTCTAAGACTTCGGCTTGGGCTATTGCGGCAGCGGCGTCCTCTTCTTTGCTTAGAGCTTCTAGATCCGCGACTAATTCGGCCTTTCTACGTGCAGCGGCGGCGACATGGCAGCGGCGGCGTTCTGCTCCTCCTCTTCTATGCGCGCTCTTTCTGCCCTTACGGCTGCCTCTCTCCGACCATATTCGGCCCTGGCAAGTGCGGCCTCTCCAGTGGCTCACGCCTTGGTAGCGCTTGCGCTTGCGCTGGACACGTTAGATTGCTCTGATTTTGCAGACATTGATGAGTGCCTTGATGTGCTGGAGCGCTGCGACGCGGTCTCCAGGAGGAGCTCTTTTCTCACGCTTTGCGCGTCTGTGATAGCGGTCCGCACGGGGCTGTCACGTGCAAGGTCAATATTATTTTGTAAGTCTCTTTCTTGCAGGCTTTGCCGGTGTTGGCTCTGGTCAGGTAGGTGATGTATGTCTCTGGAAGCCCTTGGTAGCACGAGTGGTTAGACTTTATTTGAATAATTGCCTGTGCGAGCTGTTGTGCATTATCGCCAATACTAACAACATTGCGTAACTCTAATACGGTTCTTTCCCAGGCCTTTTCTAATTTAGCGCGGTGCGCTCCAATGTCAGTCTCATATGTTTCGCGGGCCTTTTGTGTCAGTGTGACTGTCCGTTTAGGCCTTGCTTCTGCCTGCGCCTGTTGCAGTTGCGCAGCAGTCTCTGTGTCTGAGTGGCCACTCTCCTGCATGATATCTGGTGAGGCTCTAAGTTCTGCCATGCTGTAGGTGTGTGTAGGCCTTTAGCCAGTGCGTGTGGCGTGCGGTCTTTTACCTGTGTCAGCGATGGGTGACTGTCTCAGATGATGCCGAGCGGTGTCCTGCAGCGTTCAGCGTAGGGGTAGCTGTACTCACAGGTGTCCGGTGGCTCTGACCCGTGTCCTGGCGAGTGTCCAGAGGCGTGGCCCTTGGTGGCACTGGCCGTGGGGACGTGCGCAGGGTAAGGTGAGATGGTAATCCCTCACTATGGAGCTGTGCAGAGGGTGAACTCGGACAGAGAAAGGCAATCACGTTTTGTGTGAGATGCACTGTCTGTCTGCAAAGCTGCTGGCTTGTGTGCAAGATTGTTTTCTGGCTGTGTCCAGTGTGAATCTGCTTGCTTATTTGTAAGGCTGCAGGCTGTGTGCAGTTTGCTGTATAAAGCTTGCTGCCCTGTCTGGCAGTATAAAGCTGCTGCTGTTTGAAAGGCTGCTCTGTGTTATCATAAAGTCTAGAGTAGCAGCTCCTGTAAGTGTCTGTAAGGCACACTGTACCCTTTTCACTATTCTGGAGGCCAGGGTCATGTGTAGGATGATTAGCCCAGATAGGTTCAACTCGGCCCTCTTTTCAAAGCACAACAAGTCCTGTATCTTTTTTTCACTTTATTTGGGGAAAGCAGCATATAAGAGAGGCACTTGTGAAGAGATGTTGGTGTTTAGATAACGTCTCTCTGTGGGTGCTTTGTAGTTAAGGACAGGTGAAAAGGGTAATCCTGCCACTAGAGCAGTTACAGAGGGTACTCACTCAGCCAGTGATGATGGTGGAAAGGAAGTCCCAATGTATGCTGGGTAGCAAGATAGCCTGGGGACAGACCATCTGTGGGCCGAGCAGAGGGGGAGAAAGCAGACTAGCCCATTTGGGAGAAAGGCTGGGGTTGCTATAGCAACTCACTGAAATGTCTAAGGAAACCACAACATGTAGCAATAATGTTGCATTTCTGATACAGCAAGCTGCTGGGACAGGGGAAAATGACAGGCAACTGAACAAGGGAGAAATTAATCTAACTAAAGGGGAAGACAGAGGAATATGGAATCGAGTTCCAGGACATTATTTGCTTGATGTATTGTCTGTTCTGCTCATAAGAAATAAACTCATTCAGTTTACTATATCCTAGTCTTGTTCAATCTGGCCCAGTTATTCTATATATTGTCTGTTCTCTCGTGACACTACCCCAAGACAATATTACTGTTATCCTTCTTCTGTTCGTATTATAAGTATTATTTGAGGTCTTCTGTGCAACCACAGTAAAGGAGATATATTATACCGTGTTGTGCTTGTGTTATTGAGGTATACCTTAAGGCAGTGGTGCTCAAACTGGGGGGGCGGGTGATTTGTCTGGGGGGCGCGGGCGGTTGCAGAGGCCCCGCGCTCCTCCCCAAGGCATTTAAATTAAATGCCGGGGATTGAGTGAGGCCTCTGCAACAGTAACACTTACCGGGATTCTGACGCGTCTCCATGGCAACATGATGTCACGTGACCACAGAGCGCCATTTGACGTAGCTGGAAGGTAAGAGAGGGGGCGCTAGACCGGGGGAGGCCAGGCAAGGGGGCGCAGCTTCAAAAGTTTGCGTTCCCTTGCCCTAAGGTATACGAGCACCTATGAGGACTCATCCTATTACCCAGGATCCTCATAGGTGGAGGCGCTGCAACATAGGGATATAGAGAACAGACAGTCACCCAGGCTCCCTATGAGTGGAGGCCCAGGCCTTCTGTACGCCCAACAGGTAGCACCAATACTGTAATTACCACTGTTTCCCATAGGGTTAGGGGAAAGGGTGTTACATATACACAACACCCTCTTTAGCCTCTTTTACGTAATTCTTCTTCTTGGGGCCTGAACCTCTGTTGAGACAACATAACCATACCTCAAGTCTGGGGGTGGGGTCTGCTCCGTGACACTGACAATCACACCCATAACATAACACCCATAAATAATACACAGGCAATGTTTTGGGAGAAATTGGTAGCAGCTTTATTTATAAATACAAAATCTAAACAAAACTAGAGGTAATCATCTACAGTAAATTACCCCGCCCACAATAACACAAAGCCCGGGGGATACCCACAGCGTGCTCCTCGATATGCCATCAGCCGCCCAGGCCACTTGGTCCCAAATCTTACCACATCACTGGAAGATTACCGCAGTACCGGCCGCCAGACCAAGGTATGACACCTTCGAACTCCCCACACATAGTCAATGTTTCCAGAGTCCCCATCCTAATCTAAACTTTACCGCCACGCTGCGATACAAAGGTGAAATCCAGATTGTTAAAAAAAATTTGTTTTAATTAACAGGGAGGGACTTAAAACTGGTCTGGATGATGAAGAGGTAGGTGCAACCTTTGTCCCATGCCTATATACCCCTTCCTTCAACATTGGTACACCAGTACATTGGTACAACATTGGTACAACATTGCTCCCATCCAGTTTGCTCCATCACCAATAATAATCAAACCAGAGGGATAACCCCAGCACGAAAGCCTACTGTATTTACCAGTTCTTGGGCCAAAACACCCATAACTCTTGAAGGCCCCATTACTACCACATTGAAGGTCCATGCTACCTCCATACGGAGTCATCTCTAGCCGGGTCGCTTCCCCAGAAAACACCTTCCCGACTGGCTGCAATAACGCACACTACCGACCCAACGCTCCCCTTTGGCTGCCAGTGCAGCAGAATAGGACCCAAGATGCATTTAGTGAACCCCCAGCCGGATCTTCAGCGTTCGATTACAGGAGAACGGATCGATCAGCAACTTCTCAGACATCTTGCACAGCCGTTGAGAACACAAGCCATTGTAGGGTCCTTGGCAATCCTTTTGCAACGTGGTCAGCTTGAAGAGGTGAATCAGAAATGGATTCCAACAGCAAAACTTAAATTGAGGGTCAGAGGTTACATTTAGGTATATGAATAGGCAGGTGGCTCAGGACATTGGGATTTGCAATAGACATCCCTGGCTTGTAGGCAAGTATGTAGTCATAAACACGACAGTAGCATGTAGTCTGACACTCCATCCTTGCATTCAAGGGGACAAAACTGGAGGTGATTTTTTCTCTTTAGAGAGCATACAGTAGCTAAAAGTGGCTTGTGGTCAGTATGAACACACATCTATAGAATGTATTATCTTCCATCTAAAAAAGCAAGGGCTCTTCTACCAATCTGTGCACAGTCCCACTTCGTGGATGTCAAGGTTCTTGAATGATATGCCACAGGTGCCTCTTTCCCATCTGGTATAACATGACAGAGAATAGCTCCATCGCCATAGGGTGATGCATAACAATTAGTATCAATAGTCTTTCTTTGCTCTAATGGATGAGCACGGAGCCAGATGTCAGTAGCTTCTTGGCATTCTTGATGGCCTTTTGTGGAGAATATGGTGTAGAGGTTCAACAGCTGTAGCCTTGTGTGCAAGAAAACGCTGGTAGAAATTGAGCAGCCCCAGGAATGTTTGACATTCCTGTTTGGATTTTGACTCCGGAGCATCACGGATGACCTATATTTTGTCTTCTGTTGGGTGGATTGTAGATTCATCAGTGCGATAGCCCAAGAAGGTGACACTTGTAGCTCACATTTTCCCTTCCTGAGCCATATGCCCGATGCCTAAAATTCGGACAGAACTTCTTGAAGTTGTCCAGCTTCTGTATGTTAGAAGACATTTAATTCTGAAGGTGCCCTGATGTGCAGTGACAGTCTGTGCGTATGTAGCATCCTCATGAACGATTGATGATATGCATGGCCAAGGTCGAGATTTGACAAAAAATGTACTGTGACAAACGCCCCTCTTTTGTAGTGCTGACGTCTGTCTGGGTTCTTCCCGACACAGTCTTCTAGGGTTAATTATACAACAAACAGGATCATGCAAAGTATTGTGCTGCTTAACTCAGGCTTCTGCCTGCTTTATTTTCATCCAATTAAGGTACTGCAGCTTTAACATGTGTAGGTTAGAGGTACTCAGATACTTTCATTCAGCAGTTCACACATTTCAGTGTTACAATATTTCCCACTCTGTTATTTCAAGAAATAAAACCAAAATCATATAAGCAAATCCTATCCCTTTCAGGGATCTAACTACACATCAGAATCAGTCTCTCTAACAGCTGCTGGCCAACTAAACTGGTTCCCCAGCTTAAAACAATGCTCTCTCATTTAGGGACACAAGATACAGCACAGTCTTTTAGCAACAGCAGTAATCATTTGTTTTGTCTTATCTGTTCGTGGGGTCCAGGCAAATCCTCTGGTACTGTCATACGTGGAGAGGCCGTCAACCTCGATACTGGATGCAGGAGAGTAGCGACACCCCCAGCCCCCAGGCTCCAAGGAGAGAGAGTGAAATGCAAAACCTCCCTGCTCTAAATACCTGTGCATGTGATTAGAAGAGCAGGTGAGGGAGAACTAGAGCCATTGTAATCTGTGGTCTGGATTTTCCATCCAGCTGCCTGAGTTAATGGGAAGCTGTGGAACGGATCATTAACTATTCCTGCACTTTCTGCTCTAAAATGGGGCAGAAAGCTGCCTAACATCTTTGGACTATGTCACATATCCCCCTCCCCAGCTCACACCTACTGGGGTGAGCGGCCATGGACCTCACTGGGGTGAGCGTCCTACCTGGAATACTTGAGCTAACTCCTCAGTACAACATTAAGTATTCACATGACACGAATATTAACTTTTTTTTTTCCACGGCAATTATGGACAATAGTTTTTGTCATAAGAGACTATACTTGGCAAACATATTTTGTTGCTCTATATTAGGGAACTATTTTGAAAAATAAATGTCTAGCACACATTCTTACAACCCAGGATATGCTAAATATATTCACAAAACCAGACAATTTCTATTACCTCCCTGGGTTTTTCTACTCTATGAATCTCATATATTTACCAACAAAAAGGGCCATCAACCCTGTATATTAATTTGTAGTTTAGCTACATTTTCAACACAGAGAACCAATATAACATTGTAATATTGACAAAATGCTTATTCTAGAGGCCTAATATACCTTAACTACAATAGCTTATTTGCATAGTTAAGTGTCCGTGACATAGTCCACACGTGTAATAACAAAAAAAAATATCGGTCAATTCCCCAAACACATTTTTTTTTCTCTTTGACTTCCAGTCCATTACGTTTCCTGACTTTATTTCATAGGCTGCTGCAACCTGCAAATGACTGGACTGTTTCTTTAGCTTCTGACGGAACTCTGGGGCCGGATAGTCTTTGTCTTTATATTGTGGCCCAGAGTGGCGAGATCCGGAAAAATTCAAGGCCAGCGTTGACCTTCGTCGCTTTTGCTTTGCAACCTTTGAACCTTTATGGTACTTCTTACTGCCATGTATTTTCTCACGACCATCACTCTCAGAGATTTGGGATTTCCCCTCTGGGGCAATTATATGGTACTTAGAAGATGAAGCACTGATTACCTTGATGGGGCTCTCACTAACTCCGGCTGTACCCTGTGGCATTTTACCTTTGCAGCCAGCAGGCATGTAGTCTTGGGCCTCTCTTTCCTGAGGCCTACATTTATTCAGGCGGAAGTACCGCTGGATAACCAGTGACGCATTTCTCAGGGTTTGATAGCGAATCCTGTTCTGTGTCATCCTAGTCAGAGACTGGATCTTTATAGTTGCTCCTTTCATAATGAGGAACCTGTTTCGTACCATGCGGGCACGGTAGAATGATTGAAGAACACAGGCTGCTTTATTCCGGCGATTAAACTGACGAATTTTCATCCCTCTGTAGGCAGCCTGTAGGATGATAGTTGCGGCGCGTTTACGCCGATAATTTTCTCTTTCCCTTCTTCCTTGGATAAGAGCTTTGCAGTGCTTCTGAATTATTTTAATGCTTTTCTCCTTTTTCAAAACGTTAAGTTCCTCCGCGAGAGAATTCTGTTTTGTGCATACATGTCGCAATTCTGTTCTCAGAGTGTCCATTTCTTCCTGGTGCTGGCTCTGAGTGTGCATCAATGCATTCTGTAGTGCTTCCTGCACTTCTAATTTTTCCTGAGTCAACTGTTTCTTTACTTTTTCTGCTTGGTCAGTCAAATCTGAATTTTCCAATTTCAGAGTCTCGTTTTCTTGCTTTACAGTCTCTAACTCAGTCAGGGCAATCTCATGGGTTTGCTTCAACATTCCCAGCTCTGTGTTCAGACCGTGGCCCTCCAGGCGTGAGTTTTGCACCTCTGTGCTGAGCGCGTGAACCTCTTGTAGAGCCTTCCCGTATTTCTGTTTTAGGATAGCAATTACGGTGTTGGCCTTTTCCAGACAAGTCGTCACCTCTTCCAGCTCACTCCGTAAGAGAGACTCTGTTTTCTTCAAAGCCTCGTACTCCTGTAAAGCTGGAAGTATACACCTCTGTAATTCGGCGTTCGATTCTCGCTCTTTCATCAATCCCTGCCGCAGGACTTCATAATCATGGCGGGCAGCTTGGAGTGCAGAAACCAAAGCCTCTTTATCCTGGTTCAAGGATTCAGCTTCCCTTTGCTCCTCCTTTTCCTTTGCCACTGTTCCCGTGACAATTCTGCTGGTCACTCCGGTATGCAGCACATCTCGGCGCCTTTCTGACGCATGTGCTGACAGCGCAGGTTCAAGTGGCTCGGTCACTTCCCCTGTGACTTGAGGAACCGTTTTCTTTTTCTTCTTCTTTCTTTTTGCTTTATTAGCTCCAGAGATATCAGTGGTACTGGGCACACACTCACTGGTATCAGCTTCCACATCTTGCTTGCACTCACAGGGCATTGCTTGCTTTTGCAGCTGTTTGTCTTTGAAAATTTTGGGACACACATCTTCCATGTGACCTACTTCATGACAGGCCCAGCATACTAAATTCATCTGTGGGTACGGCTCTCCTCCAGGGGCCACATACGAGTCGTCGTCATCATCATCGTATGGCCTGAAGGGACACTGTTTTTCAAGATTACGTGCATTGCAAAACAAACATTCCATGTCGGCCATTTTATAAACCCGGCAGAGACAATTTGCTAGCTGTAATTTCACTCACTTCAGCAACTTACATACAGCACTTGCTAGCTGCAAATTCACTCACTTCAGCAAAAAGGCATTAGCTTTACAAACAGCACTTGCTAGATGCAAAAATTTTTTTTTTTTTTTTTTTTTCTTCAGCAAAACATTTTGGTTTTCTGTTTGGGTTCAGGGTGCTATTGCATCCACACTTCGCACATTCTCTGTGTATGCTAGAAGCACAACTGATATACACATTGGGACAGACTTCACTCATAGCATCTGTACTTTAGTTCAGCTCGGCGGCCATTTTAAACCCCCGCATTTATTTGCAAACCCACAGACTTTTTAGTGTCGACCCGCATTCTCCACCATATGTGACAAACGCCCCTCTTTTGTAGTGCTGACGTCTGTCTGGGTTCTTCCCGACACAGTCTTCTAGGGTTAATTATACAACAAACAGGATCATGCAAAGTATTGTGCTGCTTAACTCAGGCTTCTGCCTGCTTTATTTTCATCCAATTAAGGTACTGCAGCTTTAACATGTGTAGGTTAGAGGTACTCAGATACTTTCATTCAGCAGTTCACACATTTCAGTGTTACAATATTTCCCACTCTGTTATTTCAAGAAATAAAACCAAAATCATATAAGCAAATCCTATCCCTTTCAGGGATCTAACTACACATCAGAATCAGTCTCTCTAACAGCTGCTGGCCAACTAAACTGGTTCCCCAGCTTAAAACAATGCTCTCTCATTTAGGGACACAAGATACAGCACAGTCTTTTAGCAACAGCAGTAATCATTTGTTTTGTCTTATCTGTTCGTGGGGTCCAGGCAAATCCTCTGGTACTGTCATACGTGGAGAGGCCGTCAACCTCGATACTGGATGCAGGAGAGTAGCGACACCCCCAGCCCCCAGGCTCCAAGGAGAGAGAGTGAAATGCAAAACCTCCCTGCTCTAAATACCTGTGCATGTGATTAGAAGAGCAGGTGAGGGAGAACTAGAGCCATTGTAATCTGTGGTCTGGATTTTCCATCCAGCTGTCTGAGTTAATGGGAAGCTGTGGAACGGATCATTAACTATTCCTGCACTTTCTGCTCTAAAATGGGGCAGAAAGCTGCCTAACATCTTTGGACTATGTCACAGTACCTACAACAAGAGCGACGAGTAATTGGTTTAATTGGTAATTAGTGATAGCTTTGTAATCTCATGTCTACGTTCATTTTGAGAACTGGTATTGGTGGTGTTGCCCATTTTTGCCCAGATCCACAAAGCTCAGTTATTGACGTTAAATGCTAATGAGTATCTTCAAAATTCACTAACGCTGCATTAAGTGCTGTGTTCATGACGTAACGAGCCCTTGCGCTCGCATTGTATATCAGACATTAGTGCTAATGATATGCAAAAGAGGCGTTCCCTCAAACAGTGCATATCCATGGAGCTCTGTTATCGTTATCGCAGGGATTTAACGTTACGTTAGTTAGGTCAGCGCTAAATACTGCGTTACTCACACCCACGCCCTGAAATACTATAGTTCTTTTATGGGGTCTGGATAAGTGTGAGACCACAGTTAGGTATGATGTAACTATTAAATTGTTATTTGTGGAGTTATTTCCATCTCCTGTCGTCTCTTTGTTTACTTTAATTAAACACCGATTGAAGGTCTTGAGAGTGGCGCCGCCTTTTGGTAAAACAGGCTTAGCGCCGTGTTATTTGAAGCCGACGCAGAGCAGCGCTGACATCACATGGCGTTACGCCTGTGCTAATGAGATCACTAACAGCCGTTGGTTTTGCATATATTTAGCTTGGTGGATTCCCGTTAAAGTCAGGGGAAATGATTGGGCAACGTCACGTTATTTGCACCGGATTTAACGGCCCTCCGTGGCAATGTGTTTGCGTGACAGGCCCAAGGGCTCCTTGTGTAGTGAGATATTCAAGCTCTGCATTAATTTTTGGTTGTATAAGGAACATTTCTAGCTTTCATCTGTATAAGTGAAACAGCAGGATCCACGTGAAATGACATTCCTCAGTGATCGTCTGTGGTCTTCCTTAATGATGTTGTGAAAGACTTGGATACTGATTTCTAATTGTGTAAACGAGCCTGTTCTTAATAGACTTACAGTAGCTAGTGCCGGCCTTTTTGAGAGTCAACTTTCAATGGAAGGAACTGGAACAGATGTTTATGTCACAGTTCCCAGCCAGTTGCAGTCACAGTTCCCATGGAATATATCTTTGAGACTCCTGAGCCTGTCCCAAAGTAAACTTCCATTTTACACGTGTAACACCCCTTTCCCCACCCCCGAGAGAAACAGCAGATAATAGTGTTACGGCGCTACCTGTTAGGCTTACAGAAGGCCTAAGCCTCCGCTCCTGGGGAGCCTGGGGTGGCTGGTGCAGCGCCTCCACCCGTGAGGATCCCAGCGTAGTCGGGATAGTCCTTCACGGGAATCGGTATACCTATAGGGTAAACCCCAAATAATCACAACCAGAACAAGGTATGTGCAACAACTCTTTACTGTGGTCCCACAGCACTCCCAATAATAACAATGCAGGCACAGTAATGGGCAGGCAGGTAACAACAATAAGAGTTATTGTCCCCCCCCCCCCCCCCCCGCCTGCAAAATGTCTCTGTAAAGCGCTACGTAAAAGTAGCAGCGCTGTACAAGAACATGTTATTATTACATAGGAGAGGTCTGATTTTTCATCACTGTGATGATTATGTAGGTGAAAATCATTGTTACATTGTTACATTGTTACATAGTTACTTAGTTTTACATAGTTGCATACTGTAGTTACATGTTACATAGTTACATAGTAGATGAGGTTGAAAAAAAGACATATATCCATCAAGTTCAACCTATGCTAAATTTAGACGACAGATACTTTATCCTATATCCGTACTTACAGTATATTGATCCAGAGGAAGGAAAACAAAACCCCCCCAGTGTCATATAATCCAATGATATCTCATAAGGGGAAAATAAATTCCTTCCTGACTCCAATATTGGCAATCAGATTACTCCCCGGACCAGCGTCCTCCCCATGTTTACTTATTAGGTGACTAATCATCTTTCTTATTGGGATTGAGAGATTAGACCTCGGTCGCTGTAAAGCAGTGATGCTGTCTCAGTGGCTACGACCTTCTCATTTACAATGGTACAAGTGAAATCGGGCTCAGCGAGACGACGACATCACAGGACTTCATCTGACATTGCCCAGACCAGACGATCTTGCAGCATCACAAACTAGCTACTGTATACTGTATAAACTATGTAAGTGTCAATTCTTCCCTTAGCGCTTTGATTCCGTTTATGAACCTGAAAGCTCTAGAGTCTAGATGATAAAACATGGTGTTGGTGAGAAATTGGACTATATCATTGTTACTTGTTCATCAAAAGTCTTATAACTGCAAATATTTTGGCCCCACTAACTGTCAGTAACACCGCCCATTGCTGTTTGCAGTTTTATATCTGTTTCGCCTCAAGGAAATATGAAAGTCTTTCTGAGTAACTGACTAATGACGCAGGCTCACTTACATCACATTCCTGGATGTGTCTCCCAGTGCTGTCGCTCTTAATGCTGCAAACGCAGGCTCCAAGATGGGGTCGCTATCGGAATGCTTGCTGCAATTGTGCTCCCTACATTGCACGGGATCCCCAATCCTGCTCCCCTGTCCTTAATAACTGCAGTATTCCACCCTCGGCACATGCAGGGTGTTGGGTATTGTGGGCACGGTGTTCTCCGTTAAAAAGTAGTGGAAGTTCAACGTAAGAATATTGGCCAAAGTTTGCCAACCAGAGGAAATTGTGTTCAGGAAAAATGTGTAACAGAAGAAATGAAAAGAAAAGGCCAAACATCAAAAGTCATTTTGCTTGTCGCACGGCACTTTATTTACTAGTATTTGGCATAAATCTGGTGAAAATTGACAAAAACAAACAAAACAAAGGCTTTGCAAGATTAATCTCCCGCCATATACAACATTTATCACAATAAGAGCAAAAGATGGTAATAACTTTCTATGAACATACGATACATTCAATATTTTAACATTTTTTTTACAATACTTGTCTGATTCGTACAAAAATGGTGTCAGCTGCCTACATGGAACCTGCTGGATGGACCATATGGAACATTCCACTGTCATTAGTTCCCATTAATGACGTCACAAAGGGCGGACAGCACCGCCAGCTCCAGGGTGTATAATCGTAACAACCCCGCAGTCCATCATATCATTAAACTACTCAGCCAGCCATTTACTTGTTATATTGAATAATTTATTGATCAATTATGAAACAATGCAACAAACTGAAATGACACGATGAGAGTAATTGAGAAAATCACGTCATTATAATTGAGCCGATGAATCCATGTTTACAATAATGATTATATCCCATTAAGGAGTATACCATTAGAACGATTACTTAACATATTAAATACTTTGTTACTTAAAGAAGAGATGATCCCAATAAATAATTGAATTGAAGTTTGGTACTTTTTACGGCAACTCTTGAATCTTAAACATTGTGTGATTAACACTTTCCCTCAGGTAGTGCAATTTGCCACTTCTGTTACAGTACTGAATGTGGAATTGAGGAGTGTCCTCTTGAGAAAACAGGGTTTAACCCTTGCTTCACAAAAGCAATAGCTAGGCAATCTGCTACTTTAAGGCACCGCTGTTACTGTCCAAAGCCTCAGCCATACGAGTCTATTTTCCAGCTGTTTCTGCTGACCTGCGGTATGAAGTCGATGAACCGGTACCAGAATTCGCAGAGTCGGTGTAGGAGTAAAAGATAACACATGCCAGGCCAGAGGTGCGGGAGGGAGACAAGTGTTTTATTAAAAATGACATGGCACTTCCAAGCTCAAGTCAATACCTTGTACTATACTGTATGTCTCTTTACACAGGGCCACAACAGGGCACACTCTCCCCATTCACAGACACATTTTAATCTGGTCTGTAACTGTTTCATACACTGGCGACACACTTTATTCGAGCTCGGCTAGTCCCACGAATTCGGGTATACCCGGGTGTATTGAGGTTTGTGACTGTTTTCTGCCCGAGTGCATTGAGGTATTTTTCAGGCAGGGATTGAAGCATTTTTTTCCCGCTGGCTGCAATACTGCACAGTATATATATATATACTGCATTACAATTCATGAATTTATGCCATCTGGTAGACACACGAAGCATTGCAGCCTATTAAATCCTAATCATTATCATTAAACAGATCAGCCGCCCGTCAGCCAGGCATGAACCCAGGCTGGGAAGGCAAACGCAACGGGGCTTGTCAGAGGTGAGGAGCGGCGCATTCCAGGTATCTGCCAGGTACATACTGGGTATTTGCTCGAATAAAGTGTGTCGGTGCAGTACGCCCATAATATATATTTTCTTTAACTGTGCACACAATGTCTTGTATATAATGTATACCTTGTTCATTTATGTAACTGTATTTGTAACCATGTATTATTTGTTTTACTCTGTGCCCAGGACATACTTGAAAACGAGAGGTAACTCTCAATGTATTACTTTCTGGTAAAACATTTTATAAATAAATAAATACACAGTGCGTTTAATCCCGAGGGAATTGGCTCTGCCGTCCTATTGCTGAGCTTTCTACGGGCACCCAAGTAGAACATTGTTTGACCCAACCCCAATGGAAGATAACCAGTGTGGCATTGTTCTACATTTATTGTCATTGCCTGTCACATGTCCATTGTACTGATCTATGGATTATGGTGGCCTGTTGTAACACGATGATATCAATAACCCTAATAATATCTTTATCTAGCTATGATTCAGGCATCGAATATGAGACACATACTCTAATATGCACAGTGCTGTTATTCTGGAAGTGCGATATACATTAAAAAAGAAATACTTTCTGAGGAGCAGGCTCACATGAAGCACAAAGTGAACACACGGGGACCACGGCCCTTTAACAAGAGAGACAATGAAACATGTGGCTGAGGAACACACAGGTCCTGTTACAAGAGAAGAACTTGTCCCTCAGCCACATGTTTCATTCTCCTCGGAGATCCCACCCAAGAGGAAACATTATTAAGGGGGGCTGTCCTTCCTGTAAGTAGAAGGTCATGGTCTCTGACCTTACCTCAATTCTGTACAAAAGGCAGAATTCGGGGGAGTGGGGCAGGCAGGAGAACGTTTTAATAGAGTAGCACCAGTAGAAGAGGTCATACCGACAGGAGCTTCTCTGAACCCAGTGGACTTCAAGAATGAAATCAGCATGTTTGGGTTTAAGAGGAGTCTTTACACTAACCTTTTACCAAATGAAGCCCTCCATAAAACAAGTTAAAGGTCATCTGCACAGAAGATTTAAGGAGTGGACGTGCACTTTAACCCTGTAACTAACAGGCTGCCCTTAATGCAAAGGCTGGTCGCTGTCTGCCGCGTGTCAACAGCAGATGAGATATTGTGATGACTTCGCACTCATGCCAAATGCAAGGAGGAAACTTGCTGAAGGTTGGGATTTTTAGCTTGTGTGATTATTAAGTTCTTCTCAGAACACTCCCAGCCATATACAGCTCCCTGTCTACAGCTGCTCATCAGTGGGATAAACCCAGACAAGCCATCTGAGGCTCTCCCCTTGTCCATCAGCTCAGCTCTGACATAGGCTGAGACTGGCTGGGCGAACAGCCATACATGCTCGTCATAAATCAAAGGCAGCTCCCCCTGTTAGAGTGACAGGGGCCCTCACCCTGCAAATTCCCAGCAGAGGAATGACCCCTGAGCTAGTCTCAGCAGCCACATTGTATATACAGACAGTGTTCTCTTTAATTACAAGTCTTCTGGAAATGGCTGCCGAGGTTAATTTATGTTTCTTAACTCCTTGGCTGATGGGGGTCTCTAAGATTTGCAAGAAAATGTTGCAATAAAAGCCCTATGGAAGACTTGCTGTGGTTCAGCCATTCTCAATTTATTTAAACTGAACTCCCAGAAGCATTCAACCCATAAGCCTCCCATCCTGTATTTAGTGCACAAAGAAAGGTGGTAACTTCTGGAAGGTTATCCACATTATATTCCAGTCTTCTAGCAATCAACAACCAAGTAATATCACTAAGGGGGGGTATTACTCTGACAAACCCCACTGACATTGCAAATGCATTCAATGATTACTTTGTGGGGTGTGCTACTAACGTATTAGTGAAACTCAATCCAAACCACAAAATATGAATCTCATCCTGGGAGTACCCCTATATCCCCACCCTCTCCCAACACTGCCCACAATTTTTCCCAATATCCGAAGAGGAGATTACACAAGTGTTCTTCAAATTAAAACTAAGCAGCCAATGTGGACCTGATTTACTGCAATCTAAGTTCTTAAGACTTGGTGCCCCAGCCATTGCTAATACAATTGCTTCCATAGTCAACTCTATCCTGTCTGCAGGCCATATCCCTAAGACCTGGAAAACTGCCAGAGATGTCCCAATCTTCAAAAGTGGGGACAAAAACACTGTCTCAAACTACAGGCCAATCTCTCTTCTCACAATACTATCCAAAGTCATGGGAAAATGTGTCCACTCCCAATTACGCGATTTCTATACCAAGACAAATGTCCCTACCAATTCCAATCTGGCTTTTGCCCCTAACACTCCACGGTAACAACCCTGCTAAAAGTTTGCAATGAAATCCAGTGTGGAATGAGGACAACTCACTGGTGCAATATTCCTAGATTTTGTAAAGGTTTTTGATACTGTTGATCATGTTATCCTGCTTAAGAAACTCCAGTGCTCTGGAATAGGGAAGCATGCTTTAAACTGGTTTCAGTCCTACCTATCAGGTAGATCCCAACATGTGTCCATCTCAGGCTCTACCTCCAACCCCTTGGATATCACCTCTGGTGTCCCGCAAGGCTCTGTTATGGGTCCCCTACTCTTCTCAGTGTTCATCAATGATCTTCCTACAGCTAATAAGGGCGCTTCAATACACATGTATGCAGATGACACAATCTTATATGCACACAGCCATAGCCTCTCCGACCATGAACACATACTTCAATCTGACTTTTTGAGACTTGAAAATTGGATTTCCCAAAACAAACTGTTTTTAAACACTGACAAGACGGTAACAATGGTATTTTGTACCAAGGCTAAATTTCTAAAGCTTCCAAAGACTGAGCTCCAGATCAGAACCAACCCTAAAACCACCATAAATCCTGTTGCTAGTTTTAAATACCTGGGCATATGGTTTGACTCCCATTTAACATTCGGGATGCACATTGATACACTGACAACCAAGACCTATTCCAAACTAGGTGTACTTTACAGGAACAAATCCTCCCTAAATCTGCTGGTCTGAAAGCGTAACATACCGCAGATGCTAATGCCAATTATTGACTATGGGGACATAGTATACGGCTCAGCACCCCAAACCCACCTTACTAAACTTGACACCCTCTACAATTCAATATGCCGTTTTGTTCTCTAATGCAACTACATCACACATCACTGCGAAATGCTCAAAAAACTAAATTGGTCATCACTAGAGTCTAGGCGCAAAGTTCACCTTTCCTGTCTTGCCTTCAAATACTTTCTGGGCAAGCTACCCATCTACTGCTGCGGCCGAGTTTATTCGAGCATTTGCCCGTTCTCGGCCGCAGCAGTAACCTGGCGCGCACCGGAGGGTGCCGGGCGCGCGCCGAAGCAGCGGAAGAGCGCCCTCCGATCGGGGCGCTCTCCCTCCCGCTGCCGGGTCCGCCGGGTCCCCCGGAACCCCCTGCCGCCGTCCCCCATATCGCGGGACACCAGGGCTCCCTCGGGGAGCCCTGGACGCGCGTGCAGGGGGCGCTGACACCCGATGACGCGTGACCGCGCATCGGTGACGCGCGGCACGCCGAGGGAGTGGGGCTAGCAAGCCGGGGCATCCCCCGGCTTGCGGAACTAGCCCTGCTCGGATTAAACGTGTCGGTAGTGTATCTGAACAAGCTCCTCACCCCTACCACATGCAGCACTTATCCTCTGAGATCAGACTCCAAAAGACTGTTCATGGTCCCAAGGCCCAACAAAGTATCCGGCCGTTCCTCCTTCTCTTACCGTGCACCCCAAAACTGGAACAACCTACCGGAGACTCTGACATCCACCACCAGTTTAAGTTCTTTCAAAACTAAGGCTGTCTCACATTTTAATCTGGTCTGTAACCATTACATACGTCGATAATATATATTATCTTTAACTGTGCATGCAATGTCTTGTATATAATGTATACCCTGTTCACTTATGTAATTGTATTTGTAACCATGTTTTATTTGTCATCTTAACTCTATGCCCAGGACATACTTGAAAACGAGAGGTAACTCTCAATGTATTACTTCCTGGTAACACATTATATAAATAAATAAAAGGTGTCCACAGTGTAATATTAATTGGTTTATTGCTGCAAGAAAACTGTTATTCTCTCTGTCACTCTTTTTGACCCCTTCTTTCTATTTGACACTTAATCTCCTCCATTTTCTTTGTCATGACTTAGCCACGCCTGTGTTACTGTATGGAACGTCACCACCATTCCGGACACCTAGGCAGAGAATGGTTCTGCCTTCCCCAAATTACCATACGGAAGTTCACCACCATTCTGGCCACCGAAGCCCAAGTATCCGCTTTCCCCAAGTATCCATTTACAAGGTCTGAGACCTACCTTCAGGAACCAATACTGACTGAGTCCCCTCCACCCAGAGTAAACATTACTCCTGCCATAACATTCCCAAGCGGCGACGTATGCTGAGCAGTGTCCAACACTCTTTCAAAAGCCGCCTTTCCTTCATGCCTATAGACATGGTGGGTTTGAACTTAAAAAACGGGCCCGCTATTATGCCCATCCCCACCTCCTTCTCTATATTTGCATGCACCACCCCCACGTGCATCTCTAGTGATTTCAATTCCTTCTTCAGAGGGGAACTTCCACCTCCATAAAAGGGATCCAGACCCTCATTCTGAATCCCATCTCTAACAGTTCCACCGCCTCCCTGTCCGGATAACGGTGGAGCCACGGCGCCATCTCCTCGATATTCACCAGTGTCCTCGCCCTTTGCCCCAGCCTCTCCACTTACTCCTTGTTTTAATCCACCCTTGCCCTTTTTAAACCACTTCAATGCAGGGTGACAACCCCCACAGCCGTTTCACTCATGCCCGAAACTACATCCGCCACCCCACTTACACTGCCGCTCTTTGAACTGCCAGCAAGCCCACTTTTTACTTCCTGCCGATGGCCCAGTGTTTTGCGAGCTGCTGGCCCCAGCCCGAAAGTGGTTGTCTCATGTGGTATCATGATGGACATCCACAGGTCAATATCGTTCACGTCCCACCGCAACAATTTCCTACTCGCCTTTTTCTGCCTGAAGTTCCTATCGAACTTCCACCAACCCCCATAATACTTGTATGCCTCCCAAATTGAGTCCACGTACCTGAAGAGCGCAGAGAAATGCTCTGGTTTCTCCCGTATCACGCTGGCCAAAATCGTGAAGGCCTGAAGCCAGTCTGTGAAAGACTTGTCAGCCTGCCTCCTCTCCCTCTCGGCCTCCTCTCCCTCTGTCACGGTAGACCAGGCATTTACACCTTTTATACCGGAATCATAACACTGAGAAAAACAAGGTGGAAAATAAATTGTCATTTATTCACTGAAAATAGGCTAAGTACAATGAAACACAAAATACATGAGAAAGACACACTTACTGGGGGTCTGGGGGCAAAGAACTAACTTTTCCTGGTTGAAATATGCAAAGAAACAACGTTTTTAGTTGACCGGGACTTCGTTCCAAATGTCCTGGAACTCAAATCGGCATGAACTTCCTGTCGCCATCGCTCATTTTCTTCCGAGGTGCTGAAATCCCTTTACCGGGAGTTAGTCCCAAACGTCCTGGAACTGTTTTCGGCTTGCAATCCCAGCCGCGAGCGCTACGTTCAATTCTCAGAACTTGGCCCCGAAAAATGGGAAATATTCTGCCTTGAAATCTCTGAAGCCGGCTCGCTGCTATTTCTCCGAGAGCATCTTTTGGTCGTTTCAAATTTGCCGCTGCTGTTCTGGCGCTTAGAATCTGTGAGAATCTCACGAATGGATTGGCTGAGGGTTTCTTATAGTATTTCAGAGTTCATTCATGAAATACTACAGCCAATCAGAGCGTGGGAATATTCCTACCAGCCAACCTGATCGCTGCCTGTCTACTGAAGCTGGGCAAACACGGATTCAGAATCTGACATGGGCATGCGCCAACCTGGCACCTCTGCCACTTGTCAGGCAGAAGCCACCCGCTGAGTTAGGCTCCTCACAGTCTGGGTTGGGGCAAATGGTGGTCCGATGACTCCCATTCATCCCAGGACGTGAGTACTTGAGTTTAACTCCCAAATGGCTTTCACACCTTGGCAACTTCTGAGGCTTTCATGTCCGGGACTTGAGCAGACTTCATGGCACCAAGCTGGGTAGCCACATGGTCTCTTGGAACTGTGGACCTGGAAGTCCCCAGCTCATATACCGTGCACAAGCATATACACACTTTAAACATACTGTGTAATAAAATATATTTTATTATTTTCTAAGTCTTATGGTTATGGGGAATAGAATAAGAATCCTGTTCTTTTATTCCTACTAGCCATATTCCCCACACACTATAACCGGACTTAGACTTTAAAACTCCTTGCAACCTTATGTATGATTGGAGTACCCCCAGAACCCCTATACCGGGTTCTGCGTGACCTGAGCATCCCCTCAAACTAGGAACCCTTTACCGTTCCAGGGATACCACACATCCCTATGCCCCATTTACCTTTCTGGTCTGTGCTGAAGCAGGGAATCCTTAGCAGTGAGTCGCGCAAGCATTTTCAAGGGGAGATTTTGCCGGAGCAATGTGTCTCAATGTATCCGATAATCTGTCCTGATTCCCGGGTACTTTTTTGGGGTATTCAGCAACTCTGGAACCCGGATACCTAGACACATTCTGACAAGACTTTCTCCGTAAAACTTCCCTTGAAACTCAAAGCCCAGCAATCTCTGCTCGCTGGCACTCCCTGCGCGCTGGCACTCCCTGCTCGCTGGCACTCCCTGCTCGCTGCCACACCTGGAAAGGTAAAAACACAAAAATAATTTATTGTCGCATAATTTTGTATAATGCATTAACAATCACTGGGCTCAAGAGCTGATACTCCCGAACCCCAATACATGGATCAGAGGTAATCATAGGGGCATTAGCTTTATTGTCAGTGTAGTTACCCCCTCACCGTCACAATATCATCCTGGATGGCCCTTCACCAACTTAAACTTAACATGGCAAAAACAGAGCTCCTCATACTTTCTCCCAAACCTGGCCCTACTACCTCCTTCCACATTACTGTTGGAACTACGATCATTCACCCAGTAGCCCAAGCACGCTGCCTAGGGGTCACACTTGACTCCTCTCTCACATTCTCCTCTCATATTCAAAACATTTCTAAAACCTTTCGCTTTTTCCTCCGCAATATAACAAAGATACGCCCTTTCCTCTGTTGCTCGACTGCTAAAACTCTGACTCAGGCCCTCATTCTCTCCCGTCTTGATTACTGCAACCTCCTGCTGTCCGGCCTTCCTGCCTCTCACCTGTCTCCCCTACAATCTATCCTAAACGCTGCTGCCAGAATCACTCTACTCTTTCCTAGATCTGTCTCAGCATCTCCCCTCATAAAATCCCTCTCCTGGCTTCCTATCAAATCCTGCATCTCACACTCAATTCTCCTCACTTTTAAGGCTTTACACTCTTCTGCTCCTCCTTACATCTCAGCCCTAATAAAGACATGTATACTGTACATTGAGGGCATGGACCTCCCTATGAATGGAGAATGCTCAGTCCATCCACTTTGACCTATTCTATGTATGTTGAAGGATTTGGCTGGGCATCGTGTGTGTGTGGGGGCAGCCACAGTGTGACCCTCTATGAGAATAAACGAGAGTTTGGTGGTACACCAAAGTGTGTGGGTGAAGCGTCTGCGTGTGCTATCAGTATCCTTGGAATGAACGGAGGGTCTTGGCAGGACACAGGGTAGGAATCCAGCATTGCAGCTTCCCCTCCTTTTCCTGTTCTGTTGATACATTTAGTGGGGGGGAAAAGTCTGCACAAACTCCACCGTTTGTATAAAGGAAAGTCACTCAGTGGGATCGTACTACTTCCAGTGTGAGTCCTAATCCTGGGCGGCTCGGACATGAAGCAGAAAGTGTGCGTTTGCTGTCTGGTAATAACTTGCCTGTCAGACACAAATTCTTCCTGAGAACATTTATATAGGTTTATGTGAGGGTGTTACCGCCGCTAATTTCAAAGCGGATTAAGCTTCGCCTAAAGCAAGGAAGCCTTTTAAAATGTAATAGGGTAAATGTAGCTGAATGAAGATGGCATTTTCATGTTGTGGCTGCATGTAACCAGCATGTAATGCTCTCTTTCCTGCATTGCACCAGAGATGTTGGAGCATGCTGAAGGCCCACATTCCTCACTCATTGCTCCAGTGGTTGGTGGCAACGTAACATAAAAGGATTGCAATAGAAAGTAAGTTATTTCAGTACCTTAATAACAAAAAAATGAGGATAGAAAATATAGGACCCTTTCAGTGTGAGGTGGGCAGGCAGATTATTGGAGATAAGGAAAAAGCTGAGGTATTAAACAAATTATTTGCCTCGGTGTTTACCAGGGAAGAATCAAGTTCAATAGTAGTGCCGCAGGAGGAAGCCACAACCTCCATATTAATGAACAATTGGTTAACTGAGGAAGAAGTTCATAGGTGGCTTGATAAAATTAAAGTAAATAAGGCACCTGGCCCCGATGGCATACATCCAAGAGTTCTCAAGGAGTTAAGCTCAGTAATAGCAAAACCATTATATTTAATATTCAAGGACTTAATTTCCACAGGCTCAGTATCACAAGATTGGTGTAAAGCAGATGTGGTGCCTATATTTAAAAAGGGAGCTAGATCACAACCGGGGAATTACAGACCTGTAAGCCTGACTTCAATAGTGGGGAAGCTACTTGAAGGTTTAATACGGGATAATATTCAGGAATACCTAATGGAAAACAAAATTATTAGTTATAGTCAGCATGGATTTAGGAAGGATAGGTCATGCCAAACTAAACTTATTTGAGGAGGTAAGTAGGAATTTAGACAAGGGAAATACAGCTGATGTGGTCTACTGTACTTAGATTTTGCAAAGGCATTTGATATGGTTTCACACAAGAGGTTGGTGTACAAAATAAAGCAAATTGGACTCAGTACAAATATATGCACCTGAATTGAAAACTGGTTGAAGGACAGACAACAGAGGGTTGTCATACAGTAAATGGAACTTTTTCAGGTTGGGCTAAAGTCGTGAGTGGAGTACCTCAGGGATCGGTACTGGGGCCCCTACGTTTTAACTTGTTTATTAATGACCATGAGGTTGGCATCGAGAGCAAAATTTCCATCTTTGCTGATGACACTAAATTGTGTAAGGTAGTAGAATCAGAGCAGGATGTAATTTCTCTCCAGAAGGACTTGGAGAGACTGGAAACGTGGGCAGGTAAATGGCAGATGAGGTTTAATATAGATAAATGTAAGGTTATGCAAGAATAAACAGTTGACTTACAAGTTAAATGGGGATAAATTAGGGTAATCCTTGATGGAGAAGGATTTAGGAGTGCTTGTAGACAGCAGGCTTAGCAATACTGCCCAATGTCATGCAGTAGCTGCAAAGGGAAACAGATCTTATCTTCCATTAAAGGGGCAATGGATGGAAGGGAAGTAAACATAATTATGCCCCTTTATAAAGTGTTGGTAAGTCCACACCTCCAGTATGGAGTACAATTTTGGCACCACTCCTTAGAAAAGACATTATGGAACTAGAGAGAGTGCAGAGAAGAGCCACCAAATTAATAAAGGGGATGGACATTCTAACTTATGAGGAGATGCTAGCTAAATTAGATTTATTTACATTAGAAAAGAGGCGTCTAAGAGGGGATATGATAACTATATACAAATATATCCGGGGACAGAACAAGGTGAAAGTGCACATACCCCGCAACCACCACCATCCACAGGGCTATTTAACCATCTTAAAATAGCCCCACACCTCCAGATGAAAGGACCCTTTTGAGACTCTCTTGAATGTGTGTGTTTTTTGGGTGGGGGGGAGTGACGGGGTGACGGGGGGGAGACACATTGACATTGGCTCAAAGACACAATGTTGTTCCTACAAGTAAAGGGTACCATTGATTGATGGAGGACAGAGTCCTTGTGATGCTGCTGGCTGGAGCCTGTCCGGGAGACGAGTGAGGAGGAGTCTGAGGAGGAGAGGGGCCTAGCCGGCCAACTCCAGAAGTCGGGGGGGGGAGGAATTGGGGGAGACGCATGGGAATGGGGGGGCGTAGAGGCCGAACCTGGACTGCGGACCAAAGCCAAGCCAAACACAAGTGGTATCTACATTTACATTGTGTTTGAACACTTCACAAGATTCCATAGGTACATTTGGGTTACTTTTGACTAACATTGGTAGTGCCCTCTCTCATTTAGAGATAACATCATAATGGTAATAAAAACACACTGCCCTGAGTGAGGGGACAGAGGGCATCAAGGTGCCCCCGACCCTGAGGCACAAAAATTTAACAAAGGTTGAAGGAAATAGTGCTGCATCAAAACCCAACACTTCCGGAAGCCCGAACAACGCGCTTCTCTCGTGTAAAAACATGAAATAAACAAAAAATACATCTATTGAATGATATAGCTTCTTAAAGTAGGCGCAATTTGGGTTCAATTTCTCAATTTCTCAAGAAGAAGGAGCGGCTCAGTGAGAAAAGACGCTGACTCTGGCACTGGTTCAATTCCCGGTGTCGGCTCCTTGTGACCTTGGGCAAGTCACTTTATCTCCCTGTGCCTCAGGAACCAAAAACATAGATTGTAAGCTCCACGGGGCAGGGACTGTGTCTGCAAAATGTCTCTGTCACGCGCTACGTAAAACTAGCAGCGCTATACAAGAACATGCTATTATTATTATTATTATTTATACGATGTATAGTATGACGCACACAGGCAGTGTTTGGACAGCCAAATTACAAATTGTTTTGCATATTAATGAGCTTCCTAATTTGCACTTTGGAGTGGGACCAACAACAAAGACAAGTTTAACTTGTTCTGAAAAACAAAACAAAAAAAACCCAGCAGTGTAAGGATTTCTCGGGTGACACAACAAAACTGACACATCCATTATTGTGTGAAAAGATGTTAGCATTCCCATGGCCATGCATGTGGAAAAACTACCTCGGCAGGGAAAGGGTTAATGGCACATAAATCTTTCCAGTTACCCTAATAAGGTATTTAAAACATGTGACTGCCCCACTGCGTGGGACTGCCCCGTCACGCCTCCGCTGTCAGAGAGGACTGAAGAGTACTGCTCAGCAATGTCTGGCAAATAATCAGAAACGCTCCACTTCAGGGGTCTCCGGTCCTCACTCCGGTACCTCTATTACTCCGCTTACCGTACAGTACCTTACCTCTCTTACTCCGCTTACCGTGCAGTACCCTACCTCTATTACTCCGCTTACCATACAGTACCCTACCTCTATTACTCCGCTTACCGTACAGTACCCTACCTCTATTACTCCACTTACGGTGAAGTACCCTACCTCTATTACTCCACTTACCGTACTGTACCCTACCACTATTACTCCACTTACAGTGCAGTACCCTGCCTCTGTTACTCCACTTACCGTACAGTACCCTTCCTCTATTACTCCACTTACTGTGCTGTACCCTACCACTATTACTCCACTTACAGTGCAGTACCCTTCCTCTGTTACTCCACTTATTGTACAGTACCCTATCTCTATTACTCCACTTACAGTGCAGTACCCTACCTCTATTACTCCACTTACCATGCAGTACCCTACCTCTATTACTCCACTTACCGTACAGTACCCTACCTCTATTACTCCACTTACTGTGCTGTACCCTACCACTATTACTCCACTTACCGTACAGTACCCTACCTCTATTACTCCACTTACTGTGCTGTACCCTACCACTATTACTCCACTTACAGTGCAGTACCCTGCCTCTAATACTCCACTTACCATGCAGTAACCTACCTCTATTACTCCACTTACTGTACAGTACTCTACCTCTATTACTCCACTTACCGTACAGTACCCTACCTCTATTACTCCACTTACTGTGCTGTACCCTACCACTATTACTCCACTTACAGTGCAGTACTCTGCCTCTGTTACTCTACTTACCGTACAGTACCCTATCTCTATTACTCCACTTACAGTGCAGTACCCTACCTCTATTACTTCACTTACCGTACAGTACCCTACCCCTATTACTCCACTTACTGTGCTGTACCCTACCTCTATTACTCCACTTATCATACAGTACCCTACCTCTATTACTCCACTTACCAAACATTAACCTACCTCTATTACTCCGATTACCGTACAGTACCCTACCTCTATTACTCCACTTACCGTACAGTACCCTACCTCTAATACTCCTCTTACCGTGCAGTACCCTATCTCTATTACTGCTCATACCATGCAGTACCCTACCTCTATTACTCCACTTACCGTACAGTACCCTACCTCTATTACTCCTCTCACCGTACAGTACCCTACCTCTATTACTCCACTTACCGTACAGTACCCTATCTCTATTACTCCACTTACAGTGCAGTACCCTACCTCTATTACTCCGCTTACCGTACAGTACCCTACCTCTATTACTCCACTTACCATACAGTACCCTACCTCTATTACTCCACTTACCAAACATTAACCTACCTCTATTACTCCACTTACCGTACAGTACCTTGCCTCTATTACTCCACTTACCATACAGTACCCTACCTCTATTACTCCACTTACCATACAGTACCCTACCTCTATTACTCCACTTACCATACAGTACCCTACCTCTATTACTCCACTTACTGTGCTGTACCCTACCTCTATTACTCCACTTACCGTACAGAACCCTACCTCTATTACTCCACTTACCTTACAGTACCCTACCTCTATTACTCCACTTACCGTACATAACCCTACCTCTATTACTCCACTTACCGTACAGTACCCTACCTCTATTACTCCACTTACCATACAGTACCCTACCTCGATTACTCCACTTACTGTGCTGTACCCTACCACTATTACTCCACTTACCATACAGTACCCTACCTCTATTACTCCACTTACTGTGCAGTACCCTACCTCAATTACTCCACTTACTGTACAGTACCCTACCTCTATTACTCCACTTACCGTGCAGTACCCTACCTCTATTACTCCACTTACCATACAGTACCCTACCTCTATTACTCCACATACCGTGCAGTATCCTATCTCTATTCCTCCACTTACCGTACAGTACCCTACCTCTAATACTCCTCTTACCGTGCAGTACCCTATCTCTATTACTCCTCTTACCGTGCAGTACCCTACCTCTATTACTCCACTTACCGTACAGTACCCTATCTCTATTACTCCACTTACCATGCAGTACCCTGCCTCTGTTACTCCACTTACCGTACAGTACCCTACCTCTATTACTCCACTTACCGTGCAGTACCCTACCTCTATTACTCCACTTACCGTGCAGTACCCTATCTCTATTACTCCACTTACTGTGCTGTACCCTACCTTAATTACTCCACTTACCATACAGTACCCTACCTCTATTACTCCACTTACCAAACATTAACCTACCTCTAACACTCCACTTACCGTACAGTACCCTACCTCTATTACTCCACTTACCATACAGTACCCTACCTTTATTACTCCACTTACTGTGCAGAACCCTACCTCTATTTCTCCACTTACCTTACAGTACCCTACCTCTATTACTCCACTTACCATGCAGTACCCTACCTCTATTACTCCACTTACCGTACAGTACCCTACCTCAATTACTCCACTTACCATACAGTACCCTACCTCTATTACTCCACTTACCATACAGTACCCTACCTCTATTACTCCACTTACTGTGCTGTACCCTACCTCTATTACTCTACTTACCGTACAGTACCCTACCACTAATACTCCTCTTACCGTACAGTACCCTACCTCTATTACTCCACTTACCGTACAGTACCCTACCTCCATTACTCTTCTTACCGTACAGTACCCTACCTCTAATACTCCTCTTACCGTACAGTACCCTACCTCTATTACTCCACTTACCGTACAGTACCCTACCTCTAATACTCCTCTTACCGTACAGTACCCTACCTCTATTACTCCCTTACCATGTAGTACCCTACCTCTATTACTCCACTTACCGTACAGTACCCTACCTCTATTACTCCACTTACCGTGCAGTACTCTATCTCTATTACTCTTCTTACCGTACAGTACCCTACCTCTAATACTCCTCTTACCGTACAGTACTCTACCTCTATTACTCCACTTACCGTGCAGTACCCTACCTCTATTACTCCACTTACCGTACAGTACCTTACCTCTATTATTCCACTTACTGTACAGTACCATACCTCTATTACTCCGCTTACCGTGCAGTACCCTACCTCTATTACTCATTCTTACTATACAGTAACCTACCTCTAATACTCCTCTTACAGTACAGTACCCTACCTCTATTACTCCACTTACCGTACAGTACCCTACCTCTATTACTCCACTTACCGTGCAGTACTCTATCTCTATTACTCTTCTTACCGTACAGTACCCTACCTCTAATACTCCTCTTACCGTACAGTACTCTACCTCTATTACTCCACTTACCATGCAGTACCCTACCTCTATTACTCCACTTTCCGTACAGTACCCTACCTCTATTACTCCTCTTACTGTACAGTACCCTACCTCTATTACTCCACTTACTGTGCAGTACCCTACCTCTTTTACTCCACTTACCGTACAGTACCCTACCTCTATTACTCCACTTACCGTACAGTACCCTACCTCTATTACTCCACTTACCGTACAGTACCCTACCTCTATTACTCCACTTACCGTACAGTACCCTACCTCTATTACACCGCTTACCTTGCTGTACCCTACCACTATTACTCCACTTACAGTGCAGTACCCTGCCTCTTTTACTCCACTTACCGTACAGTACCCTATCTCTATTACTCCACTTACAGTGCAGTACCCTACCTCTATTACTTCACTTACCGTACAGTATCCTACCTTTATTACTCCACTTACTGTGCTGTACCCTACCTCTATTACTCCACTTACTGTACAGTACCCTACCTCTATTACTCCACTTACCAAACATTAACCTACCTCTATTACTCCACTTACCATACAGTACCCTGCCTCTATTACTCCACTTACCATACAGTACCCTACCTCTATTACTCCACTTACCATACAGTACCCTACCTCTATTACTCCACTTACCATACAGAACCCTACCTCTATTACTCCACTTACCGTACAGTACCCTATCTCTATTACTCCACTTACCATACAGTACCCTACCTCGATTACTCCATTTACTGTGCTGTACCCTACCTCTATTACTCCACTTTCCGTACAGTACCCTACCTCTATTACTCCTCTTACTGTACAGTACCCTACCTCTATTACTCATTCTTACTATACAGTAACCTACCTCTAATACTCCTCTTACAGTACAGTACCCTATCTCTATTACTCTTCTTACCGTACAGTACCCTACCTCTAATACTCCTCTTACCGTACAGTACTCTACCTCTATTACTCCACTTACCATGCAGTACCCTACCTCTATTACTCCACTTTCCGTACAGTACCCTACCTCTATTACTCCTCTTACTGTACAGTACCCTACCTCTATTACTCCACTTACTGTGCAGTACCCTACCTCTTTTACTCCACTTACCGTACAGTACCCTACCTCTATTACTCCACTTACCGTACAGTACCCTACCTCTATTACTCCACTTACCGTACAGTACCCTACCTCTATTACTCCACTTACCGTACAGTACCCTACCTCTATTACACCGCTTACCTTGCTGTACCCTACCACTATTACTCCACTTACAGTGCAGTACCCTGCCTCTTTTACTCCACTTACCGTACAGTACCCTATCTCTATTACTCCACTTACAGTGCAGTACCCTACCTCTATTACTTCACTTACCGTACAGTACCCTACCTTTATTACTCCACTTACTGTGCTGTACCCTACCTCTATTACTCCACTTACTGTACAGTACCCTACCTCTATTACTCCACTTACCAAACATTAACCTACCTCTATTACTCCACTTACCGTACAGTACCCTGCCTCTATTACTCCACTTACCATACAGTACCCTACCTCTATTACTCCACTTACCATACAGTACCCTACCTCTATTACTCCACTTACCATACAGAACCCTACCTCTATTACTCCACTTACCGTACAGTACCCTATCTCTATTACTCCACTTACCATACAGTACCCTACCTCGATTACTCCATTTACTGTGCTGTACCCTATCTCTATTACTCCACTTACCATACAGTACCCTACCTCTATTACTCCACTTACTGTGCAGTACCCTACCTCAATTACTCCACTTACTGTACAGTACCCTACCTCTATTACTCCACTTACCGTGCAGTACCCTACCTCTATTACTCCACTTACCATGCAGTACCCTACCTCTATTACTCCACTTACCAAACATTAACCTACCTCTATTACTCCACTTACCGTACAGTACCCTGCCTCTATTACTCCACTTACCATACAGTACCCTACCTCTATTACTCCACTTACCAAACATTAACCTACCTCTATTACTCCGCTTACCGTACAGTACCCTACCTCTATTACTCCACTTACCGTACAGTACCCTACCTCTAATACTCCTCTTACCGTGCAGTACCCTATCTCTATTACTCCTCTTACCGTGCAGTACCTTACCTCTATTACTCCACTTACCGTACAGTACCCTACCTCTATTACTCCTCTTACCGTACAGTACCCTACCTCTATTACTCCACTTACCGTACAGTACCCTATCTCTGTTACTCCACTTACCGTACAGTACCCTATCTCTATTACTCCACTTACTGTGCTGTACCCTACCTCTATTACTCTACTTACCGTACAGTACCCTACCTCTATTACTCCACTTACCATACAGTACCCTACCTCTATTACTCCTCTTACCGTGCAGTACCCTATCTCTATTACTCCGCTTACCGAACAGTACCCTACCTCTAATACTCCTCTTACCATGCAGTACCCTATCTCTATTACTCCGCTTACCGTGCAGTACCCTAACTCTATTACTCTACTTACCATGCAGTACCCTACCTCTATTACTCCACTTACCGTGCAGTACCCTACCTCTATTACTCCACTTACCATACAGTACCCTACCTCTATTACTCCACATACCGTGCAGTATCCTATCTCTATTCCTCCACTTACCGTACAGTACCCCACCTCTAATACTCCTCTTACCGTGCAGTACCCTATCTCTATTACTCCTCTTACCGTGCAGTACCCTACCTCTATTACTCCACTTACCGTACAGTACCCTATCTCTATTACTCCACTTACCATGCAGTACCCTGCCTCTGTTACTCCACTTACCGTACAGTACCCTACCTCTATTACTCCACTTACCGTGCAGTACCCTACCTCTATTACTCCACTTACCGTGCAGTACCCTATCTCTATTACTCCACTTACTGTGCTGTACCCTACCTTAATTACTCCACTTACCATACAGTACCCTACCTCTATTACTCCACTTACCAAACATTAACCTACCTCTAATACTCCACTTACCGTACAGTACCCTACCTCTATTACTCCACTTACCATACAGTACCCTACCTTTATTACTCCACTTACTGTGCAGAACCCTACCTCTATTTCTCCACTTACCTTACAGTACCCTACCTCTATTACTCCACTTACCATGCAGTACCCTACCTCTATTACTCCACTTACCGTACAGTACCCTACCTCAATTACTCCACTTACCATACAGTACCCTACCTCTATTACTCCACTTACCATACAGTACCCTACCTCTATTACTCCACTTACTGTGCTGTACCCTACCTCTATTACTCTACTTACCGTACAGTACCCTACCACTAATACTCCTCTTACCGTACAGTACCCTACCTCTATTACTCCACTTACCGTACAGTACCCTACCTCCATTACTCTTCTTACCGTACAGTACCCTACCTCTAATACTCCTCTTACCGTACAGTACCCTACCTCTATTACTCCACTTACCGTACAGTACCCTACCTCTATTACTCCACTTACCGTACAGTACCCTACCTCTAATACTCCTCTTACCGTACAGTACCCTACCTCTATTACTCCCTTACCATGTAGTACCCTACCTCTATTACTCCACTTACCGTACAGTACCCTACCTCTATTACTCCACTTACCGTGCAGTACTCTATCTCTATTACTCTTCTTACCGTACAGTACCCTACCTCTAATACTCCTCTTACCGTACAGTACTCTACCTCTATTACTCCACTTACCGTGCAGTACCCTAACTCTATTACTCCACTTACCGTACAGTACCTTACCTCTATTATTCCACTTACTGTACAGTACCATACCTCTATTACTCCGCTTACCGTGCAGTACCCTACCTCTATTACTCATTCTTACTATACAGTAACCTACCTCTAATACTCCTCTTACAGTACAGTACCCTACCTCTATTACTCCACTTACCGTACAGTACCCTACCTCTATTACTCCACTTACCGTGCAGTACTCTATCTCTATTACTCTTCTTACCGTACAGTACCCTACCTCTAATACTCCTCTTACCGTACAGTACTCTACCTCTATTACTCCACTTACCATGCAGTACCCTACCTCTATTACTCCACTTTCCGTACAGTACCCTACCTCTATTACTCCTCTTACTGTACAGTACCCTACCTCTATTACTCCACTTACTGTGCAGTACCCTACCTCTTTTACTCCACTTACCGTACAGTACCCTACCTCTATTACTCCACTTACCGTACAGTACCCTACCTCTATTACTCCACTTACCGTACAGTACCCTACCTCTATTACTCCACTTACCGTACAGTACCCTACCTCTATTACACCGCTTACCTTGCTGTACCCTACCACTATTACTCCACTTACAGTGCAGTACCCTGCCTCTTTTACTCCACTTACCGTACAGTACCCTATCTCTATTACTCCACTTACAGTGCAGTACCCTACCTCTATTACTTCACTTACCGTACAGTATCCTACCTTTATTACTCCACTTACTGTGCTGTACCCTACCTCTATTACTCCACTTACTGTACAGTACCCTACCTCTATTACTCCACTTACCAAACATTAACCTACCTCTATTACTCCACTTACCGTACAGTACCCTGCCTCTATTACTCCACTTACCATACAGTACCCTACCTCTATTACTCCACTTACCATACAGTACCCTACCTCTATTACTCCACTTACCATACAGAACCCTACCTCTATTACTCCACTTACCGTACAGTACCCTATCTCTATTACTCCACTTACCATACAGTACCCTACCTCGATTACTCCATTTACTGTGCTGTACCCTACCTCTATTACTCCACTTTCCGTACAGTACCCTACCTCTATTACTCCTCTTACTGTACAGTACCCTACCTCTATTACTCATTCTTACTATACAGTAACCTACCTCTAATACTCCTCTTAAAGTACAGTACCCTATCTCTATTACTCTTCTTACCGTACAGTACCCTACCTCTAATACTCCTCTTACCGTACAGTACTCTACCTCTATTACTCCACTTACCATGCAGTACCCTACCTCTATTACTCCACTTTCCGTACAGTACCCTACCTCTATTACTCCTCTTACTGTACAGTACCCTACCTCTATTACTCCACTTACTGTGCAGTACCCTACCTCTTTTACTCCACTTACCGTACAGTACCCTACCTCTATTACTCCACTTACCGTACAGTACCCTACCTCTATTACTCCACTTACCGTACAGTACCCTACCTCTATTACTCCACTTACCGTACAGTACCCTACCTCTATTACACCGCTTACCTTGCTGTACCCTACCCCTATTACTCCACTTACAGTGCAGTACCCTGCCTCTTTTACTCCACTTACCGTACAGTACCCTATCTCTATTACTCCACTTACAGTGCAGTACCCTACCTCTATTACTTCACTTACCGTACAGTACCCTACCTTTATTACTCCACTTACTGTGCTGTACCCTACCTCTATTACTCCACTTACTGTACAGTACCCTACCTCTATTACTCCACTTACCAAACATTAACCTACCTCTATTACTCCACTTACCGTACAGTACCCTGCCTCTATTACTCCACTTACCATACAGTACCCTACCTCTATTACTCCACTTACCATACAGTACCCTACCTCTATTACTCCACTTACCATACAGAACCCTACCTCTATTACTCCACTTACCGTACAGTACCCTATCTCTATTACTCCACTTACCATACAGTACCCTACCTCGATTACTCCATTTACTGTGCTGTACCCTATCTCTATTACTCCTCTTACCATACAGTACCCTACCTCTATTACTCCACTTACTGTGCAGTACCCTACCTCAATTACTCCACTTACTGTACAGTACCCTACCTCTATTACTCCACTTACCGTGCAGTACCCTACCTCTATTACTCCACTTACCATGCAGTACCCTACCTCTATTACTCCACTTACCAAACATTAACCTACCTCTATTACTCCACTTACCGTACAGTACCCTGCCTCTATTACTCCACTTACCATACAGTACCCTACCTCTATTACTCCACTTACCAAACATTAACCTACCTCTATTACTCCGCTTACCGTACAGTACCCTACCTCTATTACTCCACTTACCGTACAGTACCCTACCTCTAATACTCCTCTTACCGTGCAGTACCCTATCTCTATTACTCCTCTTACCGTGCAGTACCTTACCTCTATTACTCCACTTACCGTACAGTACCCTACCTCTATTACTCCTCTTACCGTACAGTACCCTACCTCTATTACTCCACTTACCGTACAGTACCCTATCTCTGTTACTCCACTTACCGTACAGTACCCTATCTCTATTACTCCACTTACTGTGCTGTACCCTACCTCTATTACTCCACTTACCGTACAGTACCCTACCTCTATTACTCCACTTACCATACAGTACCCTACCTCTATTACTCCTCTTACCGTGCAGTACCCTATCTCTATTACTCCGCTTACCGAACAGTACCCTACCTCTAATACTCCTCTTACCATGCAGTACCCTATCTCTATTACTCCGCTTACCGTGCAGTACCCTACCTCTATTACTCTACTTACCATGCAGTACCCTACCTCTATTACTCCACTTACCGTGCAGTACCCTACCTCTATTACTCCACTTACCATACAGTACCCTACCTTTATTACTCCACTTACCAAACATTAACCTACCTCTATTACTCCACTTACCGTACAGTACCCTGCCTCTATTACTCCACTTACCATACAGTACCCTACCTCTATTAATCCACTTACCGTGCAGTACCCTACCTCTATTACTCCACTTACCGTACAGTACCCTACCTCTATTACTCCACTTACCGTGCAGAACCCTACCTCTATTACTCCACTTACCGTACAGTACCCTACCTCTATTACTCCACTTACCATACAGTACCCTACCTCGATTACTCCACTAACTGTGCTGTACCCTTCCTCTATTACTCCACTTACCATACAGTACCCTACCTCTATTACTCCACTTACTGTGCAGTACCCTACCTCAATTACTCCACTTACCGTACAGTACCCTACCTCTATTACTCCTCTTACCGTACAGTACCCTACCTCTATTACTCCACTTACCGTGCAGTACCCTACCTCTATTACTCCACTTACCATACAGTACCCTACCTCTATTACTCCACTTACCAAACATTAACCTACCTCTATTACTCCACTTACCGTACAGTACCCTGCCTCTATTACTCCACTTACCATACAGTACCCTACCTCTATTACTCCACTTACCATACAGTACCCTACCTCTATTACTCCACTTACCGTGCAGTACCCTACCTCTATTACTCCACTTACTGTGCTGTACCCTAGCTCTATTACTCCACTTACCATACAGTACCCTACCTCTATTACTCCACTTACCGTGCAGTACCCTACCTCTATTACTCCACTTACTGTGCTGTACCCTAGCTCTATTACTCCACTTACTGTGCTGTACCCTAGCTCTATTACTCCACTTACCATACAGTACCCTACCTCTATTACTCCACTTACTGTGCAGTACCCTACCTCTATTACTCCACTTACTGTGCTGTACCCTAGCTCTATTACTCCACTTACCATACAGTACCCTACCTCTATTACTCCACTTACCGTGCAGTACCCTACCTCTATTACTCCACTTACTGTGCTGTACCCTAGCTCTATTACTCCACTTACCATACAGTACCCTACCTCTATTACTCCACTTACCAAACATTAACCTACCTCTATTACTCCACTTACCTTACAGTACCCTACCTCTATTACTCCACTTACCATACAGTACCCTACCTCTATTACTCCACTTACCGTGCAGTACCCTACCTCTTTTACTCCGCTTACCGTACAGTACCCTACCTCTATTACTCCGCTTACCGTACAGTACCCTACCTCTATTACTCCACTTAACATACAGTACCCTAACTCTATTACTCCATTTACCAAACATTAACCTACCTCTATTACTCTACTTACCGTACAGTACCCTGCCTCTATTACTCCACTTACCATACAGTACCCTACCTCTATTACTCCACTTACCGTACAGTACCCTACCTCTATTACTCCACTTACCATGCAGTACCCTACCTCTATTACTCTTCTTACCGTACAGTACCCTACCTCTATTACTCCACTTACCGTACAGTACCCTACCTCTATTACTCCACTTACCATACAGTACCCTACCTCTATTACTCCACTTACTGTGCTGTACCCTACCTCTATTACTCCACTTACCGTACAGTACACTACCTCTATTACTCCACTTACCATACAGTACCCTACCTCTATTACTCCACTTACCGTACTGTACCCTACCTCTATTACTCCACTTACCGTACAGTACCCTACCTCTATTACTCCACTTACCGTACAGTACCCTACCTCTATTACTCCACTTACAGTGCAGTACCCTACCTCTATTACTCTTCTTACCGTACAGTACCCTACCTCTATTACTCCACTTACCGTACAGTACCCTACCTCTATTACTCCACTTACCGTACAGTACCCTACCTCTATTACTCCACTTACAGTGCAGTACCCTACCTCTATTACTCTTCTTACCGTACAGTACCCTACCTCTATTACTCCACTTACCGTACAGTACCCTACCTCTAATAATCCTCTTACCGTACAGTACCCTACCTCTATTACTCCACTTATCGTACAGTACCCTGCCTCTATTTCTCCACTTACAGTGCAGTACCCTACCTCTATTACTCCACTTACCATACAGTACCCTACCTCTATTACTCCACTTACAGTGCAGTATCCTACCTCTATTACTCCACTTACCATACAGTACCCTACCTCTATTACTCCACTTAGCATACAGTACCCTGCCTCTATTACTCCACTTACCATACAGTACCTTGCCTCTATTACTCCGCTTACCATACAGTACCCGACCTCTAATACCCCACTTACCGTACAGTACCCTACCTCTATTACTCCACTTACCGTACAGTACCATACCTCTATTACTCCACTTACCGTACAGTACCCTACCTTTATTACTCCACTTACCATGCAGTACCCTACCTCTATTACTCTTCTTACCGTACAGTACCCTACCTCTATTACTCCACTTACCATGCAGTACCCTACCTCTATTACTCTTCTTACCGTACAGTACCCTACCTCTATTACTCTTCTTACCGTACAGTACCCTACCTCTATTACTCCACTTACCGTACAGTACCCTACCTCTATTACTCCACTTACCGTACAGGACCCTACCTCTATTACTCCACTTAGCATACAGTACCCTACCTCTATTACTCCACTTAGCATACAGTACCCTGCCTCTATTACTCCACTTACCATACAGTACCCTGCCTCTATTACTCCACTTACCGTACAGTACCCTACCTCTATTACTCCGCTTACCGTACAGTACCCGACCTCTAATACCCCACTTACCGTACAGTACCCTACCTCTATTACTCCACTTACCGTACAGTACCATACCTCTATTACTCCACTTACCGTACAGTACCCTACCTTTATTACTCCACTTACCATGCAGTACCCTACCTCTATTACTCTTCTTACCGTACAGTACCCTACCTCTATTACTCCACTTACAATGCAGTACCCTACCTCTATTACTCTTCTTACCGTACATTTACCTACCTCTATTACTCTTCTTACCATGCAGTACCCTACCTCTATTACTCCACTTACCGTATAGTACCCTACCTCTAATACTCCTCTTACCGTACAGTACCCTACCTCTATTACTCCATACCGTACAGTACCCTACCTCTATTACTCCACTTACAGTGCAGTACCCTACCTCTATTACTCCACTTACCGTACAGTACCATACCTCTATTACTCCACTTACCGTGCAGTACCCTACCTCTATTACTCCACTTACCGTACAGTACCATACCTCTATTACTCCACTTACCGTGCAGTAACCAACGTCTATTACTCCACTTACCGAACAGTACCCTACCTCTATTACTCCTCTTACCGTACAGTACCCTATGTCTATTACTCATTCTTACTATACAGTAACCTACCTCTATTACTCCTCTTACCGTACAGTACCCTATGTCTATTACTCATTCTAACTATACAGTAACCTACCTCTATTACTCCACTTTCCGTACAGTACCCTACCTCTATTACTCCACTTACTGTAAAGTAACCAACCTCTATTACTCCACTTACCGTACAGTACCCTACCTCTATTACTCCGCTTACCGTACAGTACCCTACCTCTATTACTCCACTTACCGTACAGTACCCTACCTCTATTACTCCACTTTCCGTACAGTACCCTACCTCTATTACTCCACTTACCGTACAGAACCTTACCTCTATTATTCCACTTACTGTACAGTACCATACCTCTATTACTCCGCTTACCGTGCAGTACCCTACCTCTATTACTCATTCTTACTATACAGTAACCTACCTCTAATACTCCTCTTACAGTACAGTACCCTAACTCTATTACTCCACTTACCATGTAGTACCCTACCTCTATTACTCCACTTACCGTACAGTACCCTACCTCTATTATTCCACTTACCGTGCAGTACTCTATCTCTATTACTCTTCTTACCGTACAGTACCCTACCTCTATTACTCCACTTACTGTGCAGTACCCTACCTCTTTTACTCCACTTACCGTACAGTACCCTACTTCTATTACTCCACTTACCGTACAGTACCCTACCTCTATTACTCCACTTACCGTACAGTACCCTACCTCTATTACTTCACTTACCGTACAGTACCCTACCTCTATTACTCCGCTTACCATACTGTACCCTACCACTATTACTCCACTTACCATACAGTACCCTACCTCTATTACTCCACTTACCGTACAGTACCCTACCTCTATTACTCCACTTACCGTACAGTACCCTACCTCTATTACTCCACTAACCATACAGTACCCTACCTCTATTACTCCACTTACCATACAGTACCCTACCTCTATTACTCCACTTACTGTGCTGTACCCTACCTCTATTACTCCACTTACCGTACAGTACCCTACCTCTAATACTCCGCTTACCGTACAGTACCCTACCTCTATTACTCCACTTACCGTACAGTACCCTACCTCTATTACTCTTCTTACCGTACAGTACCCTACCTCTAATACTCCTCTTACCGTACAGTACCCTACCTCTATTACTCCACTTACCGTACAGTACCCTACCTCTAATACTCCTCTTACCGTACAGTACCCTACCTCTATTACTCCACTTACCATGTAGTACCCTACCTCTATTACTCCACTTACCGTACAGTACCCTACCTCTATTACTCCACTTACCGTGCAGTACTCTATCTCTATTACTCTTCTTACCGTACAGTACCCTACCTCTAATACTCCTCTTACCGTACAGTACCCTACCTCTATTACTCCACTTACCATGCAGTACCCTACCTCTATTACTCTTCTTACCGTACAGTACCCTACCTCTATTACTCCACTTACCGTACAGTACCCTACCTCTATTACTCCACTTACCGTACAGTACCCTACCTCTATTACTCCACTTACTGTACAGTACCTTACCTCTATTACTCCACTTACAGTGCAGTACCCTACCTCTATTACTCCACTTACCATACAGTACCCTACCTCTATTACTCCACTTAGCATACAGTACCCTGCCTCTATTACTCCACTTACCATACAGTACCCTGCCTCTATTACTCCACTTACCGTACAGTACCCTACCTCTATTACTCCGCTTACCGTACAGTACCCGACCTCTAATACCCCACTTACCGTACAGTACCCTACCTCTATTACTCCACTTACCGTACAGGACCCTACCTCTATTACTCCACTTACCGTACAGTACCCTACCTTTATTACTCCACTTACCATGCAGTACCCTACCTCTATTACTCTTCTTACCGTACAGTACCCTACCTCTATTACTCCACTTACAATGCAGTACCCTACCTCTATTACTCTTCTTACCGTACAGTACCTTACCTCTATTACTCTTCTTACCATGCAGTACCCTACCTCTATTACTCCACTTACCGTATAGTACCCTACCTCTAATACTCCTCTTACCGTACAGTACCCTACCTCTATTACTCCACATACCGTACAGTACCCTACCTCTATTACTCCACTTACAGTGCAGTACCCTACCTCTATTACTCCACTTACCGTACAGTACCATACCTCTATTACTCCACTTTCCGTGCAGTAACCAACGTCTATTACTCCACTTACCGAACAGTACCCTACCTCTATTACTCCTCTTACCGTACAGTACCTTATGTCTATTACTCATTCTTACTATACAGTAACCTACCTCTATTACTCCTCTTACCGTACAGTACCCTATGTCTATTACTCATTCTTACTATACAGTAACCTACCTCTATTACTCCACTTACCGTACAGTACTCTACCTCTATTACTCCACTTACTGTAAAGTAACCTACCTCTATTACTCCACTTACCATACAGTACCCTACCTCTATTACTCCGCTTACCGTACAGTACCCTACCTCTATTACTCCACTTACCGTACAGTACCCTACCTCTATTACTCCACTTACTGTGCAGAACCCTACCTCTATTACTCCAATTACCATAAAGTACCATACCTCTATTACTCCACTTACTGTGCAGTACCCTACCTCTATTACTCCACTTACCGTACAGTACCCTACCTCTATTACTCCTCTTACCGTACAGTACCCTACCTCTATTACTCCACTTACTGTGCAGTACCCTACCTCTTTTACTCCACTTACCGTACAGTACCCTATGTCTATTACTCATTCTTACTATACAGTAACCTACCTCTATTACTCCACTTACCGTACAGTACTCTACCTCTATTACTCCACTTACTGTAAAGTAACCTACCTCTATTACTCCACTTACCATACAGTACCCTACCTCTATTACTCCGCTTACCGTACAGTACCCTACCTCTATTACTCCACTTACCGTACAGTACCCTACCTCTATTACTCCACTTACTGTGCAGAACCCTACCTCTATTACTCCAATTACCATAAAGTACCATACCTCTATTACTCCACTTACTGTGCAGTACCCTACCTCTATTACTCCACTTACCGTACAGTACCCTACCTCTATTACTCCTCTTACCGTACAGTACCCTACCTCTATTACTCCACTTACTGTGCAGTACCCTACCTCTTTTACTCCACTTACCGTACAGTACCCTACCTCTATTACTCCACTTACCGTACAGTACCCTACCACTAATACTCCTCTTACCGTACAGTACCCTACCTCTATTACTCCACTTACCGTACAGTACCCTACCTCTATTACTCTTCTTACCGTACAGTACCCTACCTCTAATACTCCTCTTACCGTACAGTACCCTACCTCTATTACTCCACTTACCGTACAGTACCCTACCTCTATTACTCCACTTACCGTACAGTACCCTACCTCTAATACTCCTCTTACCGTACAGTAGCCTACCTCTATTACTCCACTTACCATGTAGTACCCTACCTCTATTACTCCACTTACCGTACAGTACCCTACCTCTATTAATCCACTTACCGTGCAGTACTCTATCTCTATTACTCTTCTTACCGTACAGTACCCTACCTCTAATACTCCTCTTACCGTACAGTACTCTACCTCTATTACTCCACTTACCGTGCAGTACCCTACCTCTATTACTCCACTTACCGTACAGTACCTTACCTCTATTATTCCACTTACTGTACAGTACCATACTTCTATTACTCCTCTTACCGTACAGTACCCTACCTCTATTACTCCACTTACTGTGCAGTACCCTACCTCTTTTACTCCACTTACCGTACAGTACCCTACCTCTATTACTCCACTTACCGTACAGTACCCTACCTCTATTACTCCACTTACCGTACAGTACCCTACCTCTATTACTCCTCTTACCGTACAGTACCCTACCTAAATTACTCCACTTACCATACAGTACCCTACAACTATTACTCCGCTTACCGTACTGTACCCTACCACTATTACTCCACTTACCATACAGTACCCTACCTCTATTTCTCCACTTACCGTACTGTACCCTACCTCTTTTACTCCACTTACCGTACAGTACCCTACCTCTGTTACTCCTCTTCCCGTACAGTACCCTACCTCTATTACTCCACTTACCGTACAGTACCCTACCTCTATTACTCCACTTACCGTACAGTACCCTACCTCTATTACTCCGCTTACCGTACTGTACCCTACCACTATTACTCCACTTACCATACAGTACCCTACCTCTATTACTCCACTTACCGTACAGTACCCTACCTCTATTACTCCACTTACCGTACAGTACCCTACCTCTATAACTCCACTTACCGTAAAGTACCCTACCTCTATTACTCCACTTACCATACAGTACCCTACCTCTATTACTCCACTTACTGTGCTGTACCCTACCTCTATTATTCAACTTACCGTACAGTACCCTATGTCTATTACTCATTCTTAGTATACAGTAACCTACCCCTATTACTCCACTTACCGTACAGTACCCTACCTCTATTACTCCACTTACCGTACAGTACCCTACCTCTATTACTCCGCTTACCGTACAGTACCCTACCTCTATTACTCCACTTACCGTACAGTACCCTACCTCTATTACTCCACTTACTGTGCAGAACCCTACCTCTATTACTCCACTTACCATACAGTACCCTACCTCTATTAATCCACTTACTGTGCAGTACCCTACCTCTTTTACTCCTCTTACCGTAGAGTACCCTACCTCTATTACTCCACTTACCGTACAGTACCCTACCTCTAATACTCCTCTTACCGTACAGTACCCTACCTCTATTACTCCACTTACCATGTAGTACCCTACCTCTATTACTCCACTTACCGTACAGTACCCTACCTCTATTACTCCACTTACCGTGCAGTACTCTATCTCTATTACTCTTCTTACCGTACAGTACCCTACCTCTAATACTCCTCTTACCGTACAGTACTCTACCTCTATTACTCCACTTACCATACAGTACCCTACCTCTATTACTCCACTTACAGTGCAGTATCCTACCTCTATTACTCCACTTACCATACAGTACCCTACCTCTATTACTCCACTTAGCATACAGTACCCTGCCTCTATTACTCCACTTACCATACAGTACCATGCCTCTATTACTCCACTTACCGTACAGTACCCTACCTCTATTACTCCGCTTACCGTACAGTACCCGACCTCTAATACCCCACTTACCGTACAGTACCCTACCTCTATTACTCCACTTACCGTACAGTACCATACCTCTATTACTCCACTTACCGTACAGTACCCTACCTTTATTACACCACTTACCATGCAGTACCCTACCTCTATTACTCTTCTTACCGTACAGTACCCTACCTCTATTACTCCACTTACCGTACAGTACCCTACCTCTATTACTCTTCTTACCGTACAGTACCCTACCTCTATTACTCCACTTACCGTACAGTACCCTACCTCTATTACTCCACTTACCATACAGTACCCTACCTCTATTACTCCACTTACCGTACAGTACCCTACCTCTATTACTCCACTTACCGTACAGTACCCTACCTCTATTACTCCACTTACAGTGCAGTACCCTACCTCTATTACTCCACTTACCATACAGTACCCTACCTCTATTACTCCACTTAGCATACAGTACCCTGCCTCTATTACTCCACTTACCATACAGTACCCTGCCTCTATTACTCCACTTACCGTACAGTACCCTACCTCTATTACTCCGCTTACCGTACAGTACCCGACCTCTAATACCCCACTTACCGTACAGTACCCTACCTCTATTACTCCACTTACCGTACAGTACCATACCTCTATTACTCCACTTACCGTACAGTACCCTACCTTTATTACTCCACTTACCATGCAGTACCCTACCTCTATTACTCTACTTACCGTACAGTACCCTACCTCTATTACTCCACTTACTGTGCTGTACCCTACCTCTATTACTCCACTTACCGTACAGTACCCTATGTCTATTACTCATTCTTAGTATACAGTAACCTACCCCTATTACTCCACTTACCGTACAGTACCCTACCTCTATTACTCCACTTACCGTACAGTACCCTACCTCTATTACTCCGCTTACCGTACAGTACCCTACCTCTATTACTCCACTTACCGTACAGTACCCTACCTCTATTACTCCACTTACTGTGCAGAACCCTACCTCTATTACTCCACTTACCATACAGTACCCTACCTCTATTACTCCACTTACTGTGCAGTACCCTACCTCTATTACTCCACTTACCGTACAGTACCCTACCTCTATTACTCCTCTTACCGTACAGTACCCTACCTCTATTACTCCACTTACTGTGCAGTACCCTACCTCTTTTACTCCACTTACCGTAGAGTACCCTACCTCTATTACTCCACTTACCGTACAGTACCCTACCTCTATTACTCCACTTACCGTACAGTACCCTACCTCTATTAATCCACTTACCGTACAGTACCCTACCTCTAATACTCCTCTTACCGTACAGTACCCTACCTCTATTACTCCACTTACCATGTAGTACCCTACCTCTATTACTCCACTTACCGTACAGTACCCTACCTCTATTACTCCACTTACCGTGCAGTACTCTATCTCTATTACTCTTCTTACCGTACAGTACCCTACCTCTAATACTCCTCTTACCGTACAGTACTCTACCTCTATTACTCCACTTACCATACAGTACCCTACCTCTATTACTCCACTTACAGTGCAGTATCCTACCTCTATTACTCCACTTACCATACAGTACCCTACCTCTATTACTCCACTTAGCATACAGTACCCTGCCTCTATTACTCCACTTACCATACAGTACCTTGCCTCTATTACTCCACTTACCGTACAGTACCCTACCTCTATTACTCCGCTTACCGTACAGTACCCGACCTCTAATACCCCACTTACCGTACAGTACCCTACCTCTATTACTCCACTTACCGTACAGTACCATACCTCTATTACTCCACTTACCATGCAGTACCCTACCTCTATTACTCTTCTTACCGTACAGTACCCTACCTCTATTACTCCACTTACCATGCAGTACCCTACCTCTATTACTCTTCTTACCGTACAGTACCCTACCTCTATTACTCCACTTACCGTACAGGACCCTACCTCTATTACTCCACTTACCGTACAGTACCCTACCTCTATTACTCCACTTACAGTGCAGTACCCTACCTCTATTACTCCACTTACCATACAGTACCCTACCTCTATTACTCCACTTAGCATACAGTACCCTGCCTCTATTACTCCACTTACCATACAGTACCCTGCCTCTATTACTCCACTTACCGTACAGTACCCTACCTCTATTACTCTTCTTACCGTACAGTACCCTACCTTTATTACTCCACTTACTGTGCAGAACCCTACCTCTATTTCTCCACTTACCTTACAGTACCCTACCTCTATTACTCCACTTACCATGCAGTACCCTACCTCTATTACTCCACTTACCGTACAGTACCCTACCTCAATTACTCCACTTACCATACAGTACCCTACCTTTATTACTCCACTTACCATACAGTACCCTACCTCTATTACTCCACTTACTGTGCTGTACCCTACCTCTATTACTCCACTTACCGTACAGTACCCTACCACTAATACTCCTCTTACCGTACAGTACCCTACCTCTATTACTCCACTTACCGTACAGTACCCTACCTCTATTACTCTTCTTACCGTACAGTACCCTACCTCTAATACTCCTCTTACCGTACAGTACCCTACCTCTATTACTCCACTTACCGTACAGTACCCTACCTCTATTACTCCACTTACCGTACAGTACCCTACCTCTAATACTCCTCTTACCGTACAGTACCCTACCTCTATTACTCCCTTACCATGTAGTACCCTACCTCTATTACTCCACTTACCGTACAGTACCCTACCTCTATTACTCCACTTACCGTGCAGTACTCTATCTCTATTACTCTTCTTACCGTACAGTACCCTACCTCTAATACTCCTCTTACCGTACAGTACTCTACCTCTATTACTCCACTTACCGTGCAGTACCCTACCTCTATTACTCCACTTACCGTACAGTACCTTACCTCTATTATTCCACTTACTGTACAGTACCATACCTCTATTACTCCGCTTACCGTGCAGTACCCTACCTCTATTACTCATTCTTACTATACAGTAACCTACCTCTAATACTCCTCTTACAGTACAGTACCCTACCTCTATTACTCCACTTACCGTACAGTACCCTACCTCTATTACTCCACTTACCGTGCAGTACTCTATCTCTATTACTCTTCTTACCGTACAGTACCCTACCTCTAATACTCCTCTTACCGTACAGTACTCTACCTCTATTACTCCACTTACCATGCAGTACCCTACCTCTATTACTCCACTTTCCGTACAGTACCCTACCTCTATTACTCCTCTTACTGTACAGTACCCTACCTCTATTACTCCACTTACTGTACAGTACCCTACCTCTATTACTCCACTTACTGTGCAGTACCCTACCTCTTTTACTCCACTTACCGTACAGTACCCTACCTCTATTACTCCACTTACCGTACAGTACCCTACCTCTATTACTCCACTTACCGTACAGTACCCTACCTCTATTACTCCACTTACCGTACAGTACCCTACCTCTATTACACCGCTTACCTTGCTGTACCCTACCACTATTACTCCACTTACAGTGCAGTACCCTGCCTCTTTTACTCCACTTACCGTACAGTACCCTATCTCTATTACTCCACTTACAGTGCAGTACCCTACCTCTATTACTTCACTTACCGTACAGTACCCTACCTTTATTACTCCACTTACTGTGCTGTACCCTACCTCTATTACTCCACTTACTGTACAGTACCCTACCTCTATTACTCCACTTACCAAACATTAACCTACCTCTATTACTCCACTTACCGTACAGTACCCTGCCTCTATTACTCCACTTACCATACAGTACCCTACCTCTATTACTCCACTTACCATACAGTACCCTACCTCTATTACTCCACTTACCATACAGAACCCTACCTCTATTACTCCACTTACCGTACAGTACCCTATCTCTATTACTCCACTTACCATACAGTACCCTACCTCGATTACTCCATTTACTGTGCTGTACCCTACCTCTATTACTCCACTTTCCGTACAGTACCCTACCTCTATTACTCCTCTTACTGTACAGTACCCTACCTCTATTACTCATTCTTACTATACAGTAACCTACCTCTAATACTCCTCTTACAGTACAGTACCCTATCTCTATTACTCTTCTTACCGTACAGTACCCTACCTCTAATACTCCTCTTACCGTACAGTACTCTACCTCTATTACTCCACTTACCATGCAGTACCCTACCTCTATTACTCCACTTTCCGTACAGTACCCTACCTCTATTACTCCTCTTACTGTACAGTACCCTACCTCTATTACTCCACTTACTGTGCAGTACCCTACCTCTTTTACTCCACTTACCGTACAGTACCCTACCTCTATTACTCCACTTACCGTACAGTACCCTACCTCTATTACTCCACTTACCGTACAGTACCCTACCTCTATTACTCCACTTACCGTACAGTACCCTACCTCTATTACACCGCTTACCTTGCTGTACCCTACCACTATTACTCCACTTACAGTGCAGTACCCTGCCTCTTTTACTCCACTTACCGTACAGTACCCTATCTCTATTACTCCACTTACAGTGCAGTACCCTACCTCTATTACTTCACTTACCGTACAGTACCCTACCTTTATTACTCCACTTACTGTGCTGTACCCTACCTCTATTACTCCACTTACTGTACAGTACCCTACCTCTATTACTCCACTTACCAAACATTAACCTACCTCTATTACTCCACTTACCGTACAGTACCCTGCCTCTATTACTCCACTTACCATACAGTACCCTACCTCTATTACTCCACTTACCATACAGTACCCTACCTCTATTACTCCACTTACCATACAGAACCCTACCTCTATTACTCCACTTACCGTACAGTACCCTATCTCTATTACTCCACTTACCATACAGTACCCTACCTCGATTACTCCATTTACTGTGCTGTACCCTATCTCTATTACTCCACTTACCATACAGTACCCTACCTCTATTACTCCACTTACTGTGCAGTACCCTACCTCAATTACTCCACTTACTGTACAGTACCCTACCTCTATTACTCCACTTACCGTGCAGTACCCTACCTCTATTACTCCACTTACCATGCAGTACCCTACCTCTATTACTCCACTTACCAAACATTAACCTACCTCTATTACTCCACTTACCGTACAGTACCCTGCCTCTATTACTCCACTTACCATACAGTACCCTACCTCTATTACTCCACTTACCAAACATTAACCTACCTCTATTACTCCACTTACCGTACAGTACCCTACCTCTATTACTCCACTTACCGTACAGTACCCTACCTCTAATACTCCTCTTACCGTGCAGTACCCTATCTCTATTACTCCTCTTACCGTGCAGTACCTTACCTCTATTACTCCACTTACCGTACAGTACCCTACCTCTATTACTCCTCTTACCGTACAGTACCCTACCTCTATTACTCCACTTACCGTACAGTACCCTATCTCTGTTACTCCACTTACCGTACAGTACCCTATCTCTATTACTCCACTTACTGTGCTGTACCCTACCTCTATTACTCCACTTACCGTACAGTACCCTACCTCTATTACTCCACTTACCATACAGTACCCTACCTCTATTACTCCTCTTACCGTGCAGTACCCTATCTCTATTACTCCGCTTACCGAACAGTACCCTACCTCTAATACTCCTCTTACCATGCAGTACCCTATCTCTATTACTCCGCTTACCGTGCAGTACCCTATCTCTATTACTCTACTTACCATGCAGTACCCTACCTCTATTACTCCACTTACCGTGCAGTACCCTACCTCTATTACTCCACTTACCATACAGTACCCTACCTTTATTACTCCACTTACCAAACATTAACCTACCTCTATTACTCCACTTACCGTACAGTACCCTGCCTCTATTACTCCACTTACCATACAGTACCCTACCTCTATTAATCCACTTACCGTGCAGTACCCTACCTCTATTACTCCACTTACCGTACAGTACCCTACCTCTATTACTCCACTTACTGTACAGAACCCTACCTCTATTACTCCACTTACCGTACAGTACCCTACCTCTATTACTCCACTTACCATACAGTACCCTACCTCGATTACTCCACTAACTGTGCTGTACCCTTCCTCTATTACTCCACTTACCATACAGTACCCTACCTCTATTACTCCACTTACTGTGCAGTACCCTACCTCAATTACTCCACTTACCGTACAGTACCCTACCTCTATTACTCCTCTTACCGTACAGTACCCTACCTCTATTACTCCACTTACCGTGCAGTACCCTACCTCTATTACTCCACTTACCATACAGTACCCTACCTCTATTACTCCACTTACCAAACATTAACCTACCTCTATTACTCCACTTACCGTACAGTACCCTGCCTCTATTACTCCACTTACCATACAGTACCCTACCTCTATTACTCCACTTACCATACAGTACCCTACCTCTATTACTCCACTTACCGTGCAGTACCCTACCTCTATTACTCCACTTACTGTGCTGTACCCTAGCTCTATTACTCCACTTACCATACAGTACCCTACCTCTATTACTCCACTTACCGTGCAGTACCCTACCTCTATTACTCCACTTACTGTGCTGTACCCTAGCTCTATTACTCCACTTACTGTGCTGTACCCTAGCTCTATTACTCCACTTACCATACAGTACCCTACCTCTATTACTCCACTTACTGTGCAGTACCCTACCTCTATTACTCCACTTACTGTGCTGTACCCTAGCTCTATTACTCCACTTACCATACAGTACCCTACCTCTATTACTCCACTTACCGTGCAGTACCCTACCTCTATTACTCCACTTACTGTGCTGTACCCTAGCTCTATTACTCCACTTACCATACAGTACCCTACCTCTATTACTCCACTTACCAAACATTAACCTACCTCTATTACTCCACTTACCTTACAGTACCCTACCTCTATTACTCCACTTACCATACAGTACCCTACCTCTATTACTCCACTTACCGTGCAGTACCCTACCTCTATTACTCCGCTTACCGTACAGTACCCTACCTCTATTACTCCGCTTACCGTACAGTACCCTACCTCTATTACTCCACTTAACATACAGTACCCTAACTCTATTACTCCATTTACCAAACATTAACCTACCTCTATTACTCTACTTACCGTACAGTACCCTGCCTCTATTACTCCACTTACCATACAGTACCCTACCTCTATTACTCCACTTACCGTACAGTACCCTACCTCTATTACTCCACTTACCATGCAGTACCCTACCTCTATTACTCTTCTTACCGTACAGTACCCTACCTCTATTACTCCACTTACCGTACAGTACCCTACCTCTATTACTCCACTTACCATACAGTACCCTACCTCTATTACTCCACTTACTGTGCTGTACCCTACCTCTATTACTCCACTTACCGTACAGTACACTACCTCTATTACTCCACTTACCATACAGTACCCTACCTCTATTACTCCACTTACCGTACTGTACCCTACCTCTATTACTCCACTTACCGTACAGTACCCTACCTCTATTACTCCACTTACCGTACAGTACCCTACCTCTATTACTCCACTTACAGTGCAGTACCCTACCTCTATTACTCTTCTTACCGTACAGTACCCTACCTCTATTACTCCACTTACCGTACAGTACCCTACCTCTATTACTCCACTTACCGTACAGTACCCTACCTCTATTACTCCACTTACAGTGCAGTACCCTACCTCTATTACTCTTCTTACCGTACAGTACCCTACCTCTATTACTCCACTTACCGTACAGTACCCTACCTCTAATAATCCTCTTACCGTACAGTACCCTACCTCTATTACTCCACTTATCGTACAGTACCCTGCCTCTATTTCTCCACTTACAGTGCAGTACCCTACCTCTATTACTCCACTTACCATACAGTACCCTACCTCTATTACTCCACTTACAGTGCAGTATCCTACCTCTATTACTCCACTTACCATACAGTACCCTACCTCTATTACTCCACTTAGCATACAGTACCCTGCCTCTATTACTCCACTTACCATACAGTACCTTGCCTCTATTACTCCGCTTACCATACAGTACCCGACCTCTAATACCCCACTTACCGTACAGTACCCTACCTCTATTACTCCACTTACCGTACAGTACCATACCTCTATTACTCCACTTACCGTACAGTACCCTACCTTTATTACTCCACTTACCATGCAGTACCCTACCTCTATTACTCTTCTTACCGTACAGTACCCTACCTCTATTACTCCACTTACCATGCAGTACCCTACCTCTATTACTCTTCTTACCGTACAGTACCCTACCTCTATTACTCTTCTTACCGTACAGTACCCTACCTCTATTACTCCACTTACCGTACAGTACCCTACCTCTATTACTCCACTTACCGTACAGGACCCTACCTCTATTACTCCACTTAGCATACAGTACCCTACCTCTATTACTCCACTTAGCATACAGTACCCTGCCTCTATTACTCCACTTACCATACAGTACCCTGCCTCTATTACTCCACTTACCGTACAGTACCCTACCTCTATTACTCCGCTTACCGTACAGTACCCGACCTCTAATACCCCACTTACCGTACAGTACCCTACCTCTATTACTCCACTTACCGTACAGTACCATACCTCTATTACTCCACTTACCGTACAGTACCCTACCTTTATTACTCCACTTACCATGCAGTACCCTACCTCTATTACTCTTCTTACCGTACAGTACCCTACCTCTATTACTCCACTTACAATGCAGTACCCTACCTCTATTACTCTTCTTACCGTACATTTACCTACCTCTATTACTCTTCTTACCATGCAGTACCCTACCTCTATTACTCCACTTACCGTATAGTACCCTACCTCTAATACTCCTCTTACCGTACAGTACCCTACCTCTATTACTCCATACCGTACAGTACCCTACCTCTATTACTCCACTTACAGTGCAGTACCCTACCTCTATTACTCCACTTACCGTACAGTACCATACCTCTATTACTCCACTTACCGTGCAGTACCCTACCTCTATTACTCCACTTACCGTACAGTACCATACCTCTATTACTCCACTTACCGTGCAGTAACCAACGTCTATTACTCCACTTACCGAACAGTACCCTACCTCTATTACTCCTCTTACCGTACAGTACCCTATGTCTATTACTCATTCTTACTATACAGTAACCTACCTCTATTACTCCTCTTACCGTACAGTACCATATGTCTATTACTCATTCTAACTATACAGTAACCTACCTCTATTACTCCACTTACCGTACAGTACCCTACCTCTATTACTCCACTTACTGTAAAGTAACCAACCTCTATTACTCCACTTACCGTACAGTACCCTACCTCTATTACTCCGCTTACCGTACAGTACCCTACCTCTATTACTCCACTTACCGTACAGTACCCTACCTCTATTACTCCACTTTCCGTACAGTACCCTACCTCTATTACTCCACTTACCGTACAGAACCTTACCTCTATTATTCCACTTACTGTACAGTACCATACCTCTATTACTCCGCTTACCGTGCAGTACCCTACCTCTATTACTCATTCTTACTATACAGTAACCTACCTCTAATACTCCTCTTACAGTACAGTACCCTAACTCTATTACTCCACTTACCATGTAGTACCCTACCTCTATTACTCCACTTACCGTACAGTACCCTACCTCTATTATTCCACTTACCGTGCAGTACTCTATCTCTATTACTCTTCTTACCGTACAGTACCCTACCTCTATTACTCCACTTACTGTGCAGTACCCTACGTCTTTTACTCCACTTACCGTACAGTACCCTACTTCTATTACTCCACTTACCGTACAGTACCCTACCTCTATTACTCCACTTACCGTACAGTACCCTACCTCTATTACTTCACTTACCGTACAGTACCCTACCTCTATTACTCCGCTTACCATACTGTACCCTACCACTATTACTCCACTTACCATACAGTACCCTACCTCTATTACTCCACTTACCGTACAGTACCCTACCTCTATTACTCCACTTACCGTACAGTACCCTACCTCTATTACTCCACTAACCATACAGTACCCTACCTCTATTACTCCACTTACCATACAGTACCCTACCTCTATTACTCCACTTACTGTGCTGTACCCTACCTCTATTACTCCACTTACCGTACAGTACCCTACCTCTAATACTCCGCTTACCGTACAGTACCCTACCTCTATTACTCCACTTACCGTACAGTACCCTACCTCTATTACTCTTCTTACCGTACAGTACCCTACCTCTAATACTCCTCTTACCGTACAGTACCCTACCTCTATTACTCCACTTACCGTACAGTACCCTACCTCTAATACTCCTCTTACCGTACAGTACCCTACCTCTATTACTCCACTTACCATGTAGTACCCTACCTCTATTACTCCACTTACCGTACAGTACCCTACCTCTATTACTCCACTTACCGTGCAGTACTCTATCTCTATTACTCTTCTTACCGTACAGTACCCTACCTCTAATACTCCTCTTACCGTACAGTACCCTACCTCTATTACTCCACTTACCATGCAGTACCCTACCTCTATTACTCTTCTTACCGTACAGTACCCTACCTCTATTACTCCACTTACCGTACAGTACCCTACCTCTATTACTCCACTTACCGTACAGTACCCTACCTCTATTACTCCACTTACTGTACAGTACCTTACCTCTATTACTCCACTTACAGTGCAGTACCCTACCTCTATTACTCCACTTACCATACAGTACCCTACCTCTATTACTCCACTTAGCATACAGTACCCTGCCTCTATTACTCCACTTACCATACAGTACCCTGCCTCTATTACTCCACTTACCGTACAGTACCCTACCTCTATTACTCCGCTTACCGTACAGTGCCCGACCTCTAATACCCCACTTACCGTACAGTACCCTACCTCTATTACTCCACTTACCGTACAGGACCCTACCTCTATTACTCCACTTACCGTACAGTACCCTACCTTTATTACTCCACTTACCATGCAGTACCCTACCTCTATTACTCTTCTTACCGTACAGTACCCTACCTCTATTACTCCACTTACAATGCAGTACCCTACCTCTATTACTCTTCTTACCGTACAGTACCTTACCTCTATTACTCTTCTTACCATGCAGTACCCTACCTCTATTACTCCACTTACCGTATAGTACCCTACCTCTAATACTCCTCTTACCGTACAGTACCCTACCTCTATTACTCCACATACCGTACAGTACCCTACCTCTATTACTCCACTTACAGTGCAGTACCCTACCTCTATTACTCCACTTACCGTACAGTACCATACCTCTATTACTCCACTTTCCGTGCAGTAACCAACGTCTATTACTCCACTTACCGAACAGTACCCTACCTCTATTACTCCTCTTACCGTACAGTACCTTATGTCTATTACTCATTCTTACTATACAGTAACCTACCTCTATTACTCCTCTTACCGTACAGTACCCTATGTCTATTACGCATTCTTACTATACAGTAACCTACCTCTATTACTCCACTTACCGTACAGTACTCTACCTCTATTACTCCACTTACTGTAAAGTAACCTACCTCTATTACTCCACTTACCATACAGTACCCTACCTCTATTACTCCGCTTACCGTACAGTACCCTACCTCTATTACTCCACTTACCGTACAGTACCCTACCTCTATTACTCCACTTACTGTGCAGTACCCTACCTCTATTACTCCAATTACCATAAAGTACCATACCTCTATTACTCCACTTACTGTGCAGTACCCTACCTCTATTACTCCACTTACCGTACAGTACCCTACCTCTATTACTCCTCTTACCGTACAGTACCCTACCTCTATTACTCCACTTACTGTGCAGTACCCTACCTCTTTTACTCCACTTACCGTACAGTACCCTATGTCTATTACTCATTCTTACTATACAGTAACCTACCTCTATTACTCCACTTACCGTACAGTACTCTACCTCTATTACTCCACTTACTGTAAAGTAACCTACCTCTATTACTCCACTTACCATACAGTACCCTACCTCTATTACTCCGCTTACCGTACAGTACCCTACCTCTATTACTCCACTTACCGTACAGTACCCTACCTCTATTACTCCACTTACTGTGCAGAACCCTACCTCTATTACTCCAATTACCATAAAGTACCATACCTCTATTACTCCACTTACTGTGCAGTACCCTACCTCTATTACTCCACTTACCGTACAGTACCCTACCTCTATTACTCCTCTTACCGTACAGTACCCTACCTCTATTACTCCACTTACTGTGCAGTACCCTACCTCTTTTACTCCACTTACCGTACAGTACCCTACCTCTATTACTCCACTTACCGTACAGTACCCTACCACTAATACTCCTCTTACCGTACAGTACCCTACCTCTATTACTCCACTTACCGTACAGTACCCTACCTCTATTACTCTTCTTACCGTACAGTACCCTACCTCTAATACTCCTCTTACCGTACAGTACCCTACCTCTATTACTCCACTTACCGTACAGTACCCTACCTCTATTACTCCACTTACCGTACAGTACCCTACCTCTAATACTCCTCTTACCGTACAGTACCCTACCTCTATTACTCCACTTACCATGTAGTACCCTACCTCTATTACTCCACTTACCGTACAGTACCCTACCTCTATTAATCCACTTACCGTGCAGTACTCTATCTCTATTACTCTTCTTACCGTACAGTACCCTACCTCTAATACTCCTCTTACCGTACAGTACTCTACCTCTATTACTCCACTTACCGTGCAGTACCCTACCTCTATTACTCCACTTACCGTACAGTACCTTACCTCTATTATTCCACTTACTGTACAGTACCATACCTCTATTACTCCTCTTACCGTACAGTACCCTACCTCTATTACTCCACTTACTGTGCAGTACCCTACCTCTTTTACTCCACTTACCGTACAGTACCCTACCTCTATTACTCCACTTACCGTACAGTACCCTACCTCTATTACTCCACTTACCGTACAGTACCCTACCTCTATTACTCCTCTTACCGTACAGTACCCTACCTAAATTACTCCACTTACCATACAGTACCCTACAACTATTACTCCGCTTACCGTACTGTACCCTACCACTATTACTCCACTTACCATACAGTACCCTACCTCTATTTCTCCACTTACCGTACTGTACCCTACCTCTTTTACTCCACTTACCGTACAGTACCCTACCTCTGTTACTCCTCTTCCCGTACAGTACCCTACCTCTATTACTCCACTTACCGTACAGTACCCTACCTCTATTACTCCACTTACCGTACAGTACCCTACCTCTATTACTCCGCTTACCGTACTGTACCCTACCACTATTACTCCACTTACCATACAGTACCCTACCTCTATTACTCCACTTACCGTACAGTACCCTACCTCTATTACTCCACTTACCGTACAGTACCCTACCTCTATTACTCCACTTACCGTAAAGTACCCTACCTCTATTACTCCACTTACCATACAGTACCCTACCTCTATTACTCCACTTACTGTGCTGTACCCTACCTCTATTATTCAACTTACCGTACAGTACCCTATGTCTATTACTCATTCTTAGTATACAGTAACCTACCCCTATTACTCCACTTACCGTACAGTACCCTACCTCTATTACTCCACTTACCGTACAGTACCCTACCTCTATTACTCCGCTTACCGTACAGTACCCTACCTCTATTACTCCACTTACCGTACAGTACCCTACCTCTATTACTCCACTTACTGTGCAGAACCCTACCTCTATTACTCCACTTACCATACAGTACCCTACCTCTATTAATCCACTTACTGTGCAGTACCCTACCTCTTTTACTCCACTTACCGTAGAGTACCCTACCTCTATTACTCCACTTACCGTACAGTACCCTACCTCTAATACTCCTCTTACCGTACAGTACCCTACCTCTATTACTCCACTTACCATGTAGTACCCTACCTCTATTACTCCACTTACCGTACAGTACCCTACCTCTATTACTCCACTTACCGTGCAGTACTCTATCTCTATTACTCTTCTTACCGTACAGTACCCTACCTCTAATACTCCTCTTACCGTACAGTACTCTACCTCTATTACTCCACTTACCATACAGTACCCTACCTCTATTACTCCACTTACAGTGCAGTATCCTACCTCTATTACTCCACTTACCATACAGTACCCTACCTCTATTACTCCACTTAGCATACAGTACCCTGCCTCTATTACTCCACTTACCATACAGTACCATGCCTCTATTACTCCACTTACCGTACAGTACCCTACCTCTATTACTCCGCTTACCGTACAGTACCCGACCTCTAATACCCCACTTACCGTACAGTACCCTACCTCTATTACTCCACTTACCGTACAGTACCATACCTCTATTACTCCACTTACCGTACAGTACCCTACCTTTATTACTCCACTTACCATGCAGTACCCTACCTCTATTACTCTTCTTACCGTACAGTACCCTACCTCTATTACTCCACTTACCGTACAGTACCCTACCTCTATTACTCCACTTACCATACAGTACCCTACCTCTATTACTCCACTTACCGTACAGTACCCTACCTCTATTACTCCACTTACCGTACAGTACCCTACCTCTATTACTCCACTTACAGTGCAGTACCCTACCTCTATTACTCCACTTACCATACAGTACCCTACCTCTATTACTCCACTTAGCATACAGTACCCTGCCTCTATTACTCCACTTACCATACAGTACCCTGCCTCTATTACTCCACTTACCGTACAGTACCCTACCTCTATTACTCCGCTTACCGTACAGTACCCGACCTCTAATACCCCACTTACCGTACAGTACCCTACCTCTATTACTCCACTTACCGTACAGTACCATACCTCTATTACTCCACTTACCGTACAGTACCCTACCTTTATTACTCCACTTACCATGCAGTACCCTACCTCTATTACTCTACTTACCGTACAGTACCCTACCTCTATTACTCCACTTACTGTGCTGTACCCTACCTCTATTACTCCACTTACCGTACAGTACCCTATGTCTATTACTCATTCTTAGTATACAGTAACCTACCCCTATTACTCCACTTACCGTACAGTACCCTACCTCTATTACTCCACTTACCGTACAGTACCCTACCTCTATTACTCCGCTTACCGTACAGTACCCTACCTCTATTACTCCACTTACCGTACAGTACCCTACCTCTATTACTCCACTTACTGTGCAGAACCCTACCTCTATTACTCCACTTACCATACAGTACCCTACCTCTATTACTCCACTTACTGTGCAGTACCCTACCTCTATTACTCCACTTACCGTACAGTACCCTACCTCTATTACTCCTCTTACCGTACAGTACCCTACCTCTATTACTCCACTTACTGTGCAGTACCCTACCTCTTTTACTCCACTTACCGTAGAGTACCCTACCTCTATTACTCCACTTACCGTACAGTACCCTACCTCTATTACTCCACTTACCGTACAGTACCCTACCTCTATTAATCCACTTACCGTACAGTACCCTACCTCTAATACTCCTCTTACCGTACAGTACCCTACCTCTATTACTCCACTTACCATGTAGTACCCTACCTCTATTACTCCACTTACCGTACAGTACCCTACCTCTATTACTCCACTTACCGTGCAGTACTCTATCTCTATTACTCTTCTTACCGTACAGTACCCTACCTCTAATACTCCTCTTACCGTACAGTACTCTACCTCTATTACTCCACTTACCATACAGTACCCTACCTCTATTACTCCACTTACAGTGCAGTATCCTACCTCTATTACTCCACTTACCATACAGTACCCTACCTCTATTACTCCACTTAGCATACAGTACACTGCCTCTATTACTCCACTTACCATACAGTACCTTGCCTCTATTACTCCACTTACCGTACAGTACCCTACCTCTATTACTCCGCTTACCGTACAGTACCCAACCTCTAATACCCCACTTACCGTACAGTACCCTACCTCTATTACTCCACTTACCGTACAGTACCATACCTCTATTACTCCACTTACCATGCAGTACCCTACCTCTATTACTCTTCTTACCATACAGTACCCTACCTCTATTACTCCACTTACCATGCAGTACCCTACCTCTATTACTCTTCTTACCGTACAGTACCCTACCTCTATTACTCCACTTACCGTACAGGACCCTACCTCTATTACTCCACTTACCGTACAGTACCCTACCTCTATTACTCCACTTACAGTGCAGTACCCTACCTCTATTACTCCACTTACCATACAGTACCCTACCTCTATTACTCCACTTAGCATACAGTACCCTGCCTCTATTACTCCACTTACCATACAGTACCCTGCCTCTATTACTCCACTTACCGTACAGTACCCTACCTCTATTACTCTTCTTACCGTACAGTACCCTACCTTTATTACTCCACTTACTGTGCAGAACCCTACCTCTATTTCTCCACTTACCTTACAGTACCCTACCTCTATTACTCCACTTACCATGCAGTACCCTACCTCTATTACTCCACTTACCGTACAGTACCCTACCTCAATTACTCCACTTACCATACAGTACCCTACCTCTATTACTCCACTTACCATACAGTACCCTACAACTATTACTCCGCTTACCGTACTGTACCCTACCACTATTACTCCACTTACCATACAGTACCCTACCTCTATTTCTCCACTTACCGTACTGTACCCTACCTCTTTTACTCCACTTACCGTACAGTACCCTACCTCTGTTACTCCTCTTCCCGTACAGTACCCTACCTCTATTACTCCACTTACCGTACAGTACCCTACCTCTATTACTCCACTTACCGTACAGTACCCTACCTCTATTACTCCGCTTACCGTACTGTACCCTACCACTATTACTCCACTTACCATACAGTACCCTACCTCTATTACTCCACTTACCGTACAGTACCCTACCTCTATTACTCCACTTACCGTACAGTACCCTACCTCTATTACTCCACTTACCGTAAAGTACCCTACCTCTATTACTCCACTTACCATACAGTACCCTACCTCTATTACTCCACTTACTGTGCTGTACCCTACCTCTATTATTCAACTTACCGTACAGTACCCTATGTCTATTACTCATTCTTAGTATACAGTAACCTACCCCTATTACTCCACTTACCGTACAGTACCCTACCTCTATTACTCCACTTACCGTACAGTACCCTACCTCTATTACTCCGCTTACCGTACAGTACCCTACCTCTATTACTCCACTTACCGTACAGTACCCTACCTCTATTACTCCACTTACTGTGCAGAACCCTACCTCTATTACTCCACTTACCATACAGTACCCTACCTCTATTAATCCACTTACTGTGCAGTACCCTACCTCTTTTACTCCACTTACCGTAGAGTACCCTACCTCTATTACTCCACTTACCGTACAGTACCCTACCTCTAATACTCCTCTTACCGTACAGTACCCTACCTCTATTACTCCACTTACCATGTAGTACCCTACCTCTATTACTCCACTTACCGTACAGTACCCTACCTCTATTACTCCACTTACCGTGCAGTACTCTATCTCTATTACTCTTCTTACCGTACAGTACCCTACCTCTAATACTCCTCTTACCGTACAGTACTCTACCTCTATTACTCCACTTACCATACAGTACCCTACCTCTATTACTCCACTTACAGTGCAGTATCCTACCTCTATTACTCCACTTACCATACAGTACCCTACCTCTATTACTCCACTTAGCATACAGTACCCTGCCTCTATTACTCCACTTACCATACAGTACCATGCCTCTATTACTCCACTTACCGTACAGTACCCTACCTCTATTACTCCGCTTACCGTACAGTACCCGACCTCTAATACCCCACTTACCGTACAGTACCCTACCTCTATTACTCCACTTACCGTACAGTACCATACCTCTATTACTCCACTTACCGTACAGTACCCTACCTTTATTACTCCACTTACCATGCAGTACCCTACCTCTATTACTCTTCTTACCGTACAGTACCCTACCTCTATTACTCCACTTACCGTACAGTACCCTACCTCTATTACTCCACTTACCATACAGTACCCTACCTCTATTACTCCACTTACCGTACAGTACCCTACCTCTATTACTCCACTTACCGTACAGTACCCTACCTCTATTACTCCACTTACAGTGCAGTACCCTACCTCTATTACTCCACTTACCATACAGTACCCTACCTCTATTACTCCACTTAGCATACAGTACCCTGCCTCTATTACTCCACTTACCATACAGTACCCTGCCTCTATTACTCCACTTACCGTACAGTACCCTACCTCTATTACTCCGCTTACCGTACAGTACCCGACCTCTAATACCCCACTTACCGTACAGTACCCTACCTCTATTACTCCACTTACCGTACAGTACCATACCTCTATTACTCCACTTACCGTACAGTACCCTACCTTTATTACTCCACTTACCATGCAGTACCCTACCTCTATTACTCTACTTACCGTACAGTACCCTACCTCTATTACTCCACTTACTGTGCTGTACCCTACCTCTATTACTCCACTTACCGTACAGTACCCTATGTCTATTACTCATTCTTAGTATACAGTAACCTACCCCTATTACTCCACTTACCGTACAGTACCCTACCTCTATTACTCCACTTACCGTACAGTACCCTACCTCTATTACTCCGCTTACCGTACAGTACCCTACCTCTATTACTCCACTTACCGTACAGTACCCTACCTCTATTACTCCACTTACTGTGCAGAACCCTACCTCTATTACTCCACTTACCATACAGTACCCTACCTCTATTACTCCACTTACTGTGCAGTACCCTACCTCTATTACTCCACTTACCGTACAGTACCCTACCTCTATTACTCCTCTTACCGTACAGTACCCTACCTCTATTACTCCACTTACTGTGCAGTACCCTACCTCTTTTACTCCACTTACCGTAGAGTACCCTACCTCTATTACTCCACTTACCGTACAGTACCCTACCTCTATTACTCCACTTACCGTACAGTACCCTACCTCTATTAATCCACTTACCGTACAGTACCCTACCTCTAATACTCCTCTTACCGTACAGTACCCTACCTCTATTACTCCACTTACCATGTAGTACCCTACCTCTATTACTCCACTTACCGTACAGTACCCTACCTCTATTACTCCACTTACCGTGCAGTACTCTATCTCTATTACTCTTCTTACCGTACAGTACCCTACCTCTAATACTCCTCTTACCGTACAGTACTCTACCTCTATTACTCCACTTACCATACAGTACCCTACCTCTATTACTCCACTTACAGTGCAGTATCCTACCTCTATTACTCCACTTACCATACAGTACCCTACCTCTATTACTCCACTTAGCATACAGTACACTGCCTCTATTACTCCACTTACCATACAGTACCTTGCCTCTATTACTCCACTTACCGTACAGTACCCTACCTCTATTACTCCGCTTACCGTACAGTACCCAACCTCTAATACCCCACTTACCGTACAGTACCCTACCTCTATTACTCCACTTACCGTACAGTACCATACCTCTATTACTCCACTTACCATGCAGTACCCTACCTCTATTACTCTTCTTACCATACAGTACCCTACCTCTATTACTCCACTTACCATGCAGTACCCTACCTCTATTACTCTTCTTACCGTACAGTACCCTACCTCTATTACTCCACTTACCGTACAGGACCCTACCTCTATTACTCCACTTACCGTACAGTACCCTACCTCTATTACTCCACTTACAGTGCAGTACCCTACCTCTATTACTCCACTTACCATACAGTACCCTACCTCTATTACTCCACTTAGCATACAGTACCCTGCCTCTATTACTCCACTTACCATACAGTACCCTGCCTCTATTACTCCACTTACCGTACAGTACCCTACCTCTATTACTCTTCTTACCGTACAGTACCCTACCTTTATTACTCCACTTACTGTGCAGAACCCTACCTCTATTTCTCCACTTACCTTACAGTACCCTACCTCTATTACTCCACTTACCATGCAGTACCCTACCTCTATTACTCCACTTACCGTACAGTACCCTACCTCAATTACTCCACTTACCATACAGTACCCTACCTCTATTACTCCACTTACCATACAGTACCCTACCTCTATTACTCCACTTACTGTGCTGTACCCTACCTCTATTACTCCACTTACCGTACAGTACCCTACCACTAATACTCCTCTTACCGTACAGTACCCTACCTCTATTACTCCACTTACCGTACAGTACCCTACCTCTATTACTCTTCTTACCGTACAGTACCCTACCTCTAATACTCCTCTTACCGTACAGTACCCTACCTCTATTACTCCACTTACCGTACAGTACCCTACCTCTATTACTCCACTAACCGTACAGTACCCTACCTCTAATACTCCTCTTACCGTACAGTACCCTACCTCTATTACTCCCTTACCATGTAGTACCCTACCTCTATTACTCCACTTACCGTACAGTACCCTACCTCTATTACTCCACTTACCGTGCAGTACTCTATCTCTATTACTCTTCTTACCGTACAGTACCCTACCTCTAATACTCCTCTTACCGTACAGTACTCTACCTCTATTACTCCACTTACCGTGCAGTACCCTACCTCTATTACTCCACTTACCGTACAGTACCTTACCTCTATTATTCCACTTACTGTACAGTACCATACCTCTATTACTCCGCTTACCGTGCAGTACCCTACCTCTATTACTCATTCTTACTATACAGTAACCTACCTCTAATACTCCTCTTACAGTACAGTACCCTACCTCTATTACTCCACTTACCGTACAGTACCCTACCTCTATTACTCCACTTACCGTGCAGTACTCTATCTCTATTACTCTTCTTACCGTACAGTACCCTACCTCTAATACTCCTCTTACCGTACAGTACTCTACCTCTATTACTCCACTTACCATGCAGTACCCTACCTCTATTACTCCACTTTCCGTACAGTACCCTACCTCTATTACTCCTCTTACTGTACAGTACCCTACCTCTATTACTCCACTTACTGTGCAGTACCCTACCTCTTTTACTCCACTTACCGTACAGTACCCTACCTCTATTACTCCACTTACCGTACAGTACCCTACCTCTATTACTCCACTTACCGTACAGTACCCTAACTCTATTACTCCACTTACCGTACAGTACCCTACCTCTATTACACCGCTTACCTTGCTGTACCCTACCACTATTACTCCACTTACAGTGCAGTACCCTGCCTCTTTTACTCCACTTACCGTACAGTACCCTATCTCTATTACTCCACTTACAGTGCAGTACCCTACCTCTATTACTTCACTTACCGTACAGTACCCTACCTTTATTACTCCACTTACTGTGCTGTACCCTACCTCTATTACTCCACTTACTGTACAGTACCCTACCTCTATTACTCCACTTACCAAACATTAACCTACCTCTATTACTCCACTTACCGTACAGTACCCTGCCTCTATTACTCCACTTACCATACAGTACCCTACCTCTATTACTCCACTTACCATACAGTACCCTACCTCTATTACTCCACTTACCATACAGAACCCTACCTCTATTACTCCACTTACCGTACAGTACCCTATCTCTATTACTCCACTTACCATACAGTACCCTACCTCGATTACTCCATTTACTGTGCTGTACCCTACCTCTATTACTCCACTTTCCGTACAGTACCCTACCTCTATTACTCCTCTTACTGTACAGTACCCTACCTCTATTACTCATTCTTACTATACAGTAACCTACCTCTAATACTCCTCTTACAGTACAGTACCCTATCTCTATTACTCTTCTTACCGTACAGTACCCTACCTCTAATACTCCTCTTACCGTACAGTACTCTACCTCTATTACTCCACTTACCATGCAGTACCCTACCTCTATTACTCCACTTTCCGTACAGTACCCTACCTCTATTACTCCTCTTACTGTACAGTACCCTACCTCTATTACTCCACTTACTGTGCAGTACCCTACCTCTTTTACTCCACTTACCGTACAGTACCCTACCTCTATTACTCCACTTACCGTACAGTACCCTACCTCTATTACTCCACTTACCGTACAGTACCCTACCTCTATTACTCCACTTACCGTACAGTACCCTACCTCTATTACACCGCTTACCTTGCTGTACCCTACCACTATTACTCCACTTACAGTGCAGTACCCTGCCTCTTTTACTCCACTTACCGTACAGTACCCTATCTCTATTACTCCACTTACAGTGCAGTACCCTACCTCTATTACTTCACTTACCGTACAGTACCCTACCTTTATTACTCCACTTACTGTGCTGTACCCTACCTCTATTACTCCACTTACTGTACAGTACCCTACCTCTATTACTCCACTTACCAAACATTAACCTACCTCTATTACTCCACTTACCGTACAGTACCCTGCCTCTATTACTCCACTTACCATACAGTACCCTACCTCTATTACTCCACTTACCATACAGTACCCTACCTCTATTACTCCACTTACCATACAGAACCCTACCTCTATTACTCCACTTACCGTACAGTACCCTATCTCTATTACTCCACTTACCATACAGTACCCTACCTCGATTACTCCATTTACTGTGCTGTACCCTATCTCTATTACTCCACTTACCATACAGTACCCTACCTCTATTACTCCACTTACTGTGCAGTACCCTACCTCAATTACTCCACTTACTGTACAGTACCCTACCTCTATTACTCCACTTACCGTGCAGTACCCTACCTCTATTACTCCACTTACCATGCAGTACCCTACCTCTATTACTCCACTTACCAAACATTAACCTACCTCTATTACTCCACTTACCGTACAGTACCCTGCCTCTATTACTCCACTTACCATACAGTACCCTACCTCTATTACTCCACTTACCAAACATTAACCTACCTCTATTACTCCGCTTACCGTACAGTACCCTACCTCTATTACTCCACTTACCGTACAGTACCCTACCTCTAATACTCCTCTTACCGTGCAGTACCCTATCTCTATTACTCCTCTTACCGTGCAGTACCTTACCTCTATTACTCCACTTACCGTACAGTACCCTACCTCTATTACTCCTCTTACCGTACAGTACCCTACCTCTATTACTCCACTTACCGTACAGTACCCTATCTCTGTTACTCCACTTACCGTACAGTACCCTATCTCTATTACTCCACTTACTGTGCTGTACCCTACCTCTATTACTCCACTTACCGTACAGTACCCTACCTCTATTACTCCACTTACCATACAGTACCCTACCTCTATTACTCCTCTTACCGTGCAGTACCCTATCTCTATTACTCCGCTTACCGAACAGTACCCTACCTCTAATACTCCTCTTACCATGCAGTACCCTATCTCTATTACTCCGCTTACCGTGCAGTACCCTATCTCTATTACTCTACTTACCATGCAGTACCCTACCTCTATTACTCCACTTACCGTGCAGTACCCTACCTCTATTACTCCACTTACCATACAGTACCCTACCTTTATTACTCCACTTACCAAACATTAACCTACCTCTATTACTCCACTTACCGTACAGTACCCTGCCTCTATTACTCCACTTACCATACAGTACCCTACCTCTATTAATCCACTTACCGTGCAGTACCCTACCTCTATTACTCCACTTACCGTACAGTACCCTACCTCTATTACTCCACTTACTGTACAGAACCCTACCTCTATTACTCCACTTACCGTACAGTACCCTACCTCTATTACTCCACTTACCATACAGTACCCTACCTCGATTACTCCACTAACTGTGCTGTACCCTTCCTCTATTACTCCACTTACCATACAGTACCCTACCTCTATTACTCCACTTACTGTGCAGTACCCTACCTCAATTACTCCACTTACCGTACAGTACCCTACCTCTATTACTCCTCTTACCGTACAGTACCCTACCTCTATTACTCCACTTACCGTGCAGTACCCTACCTCTATTACTCCACTTACCATACAGTACCCTACCTCTATTACTCCACTTACCAAACATTAACCTACCTCTATTACTCCACTTACCGTACAGTACCCTGCCTCTATTACTCCACTTACCATACAGTACCCTACCTCTATTACTCCACTTACCATACAGTACCCTACCTCTATTACTCCACTTACCGTGCAGTACCCAACCTCTATTACTCCACTTACTGTGCTGTACCCTAGCTCTATTACTCCACTTACCATACAGTACCCTACCTCTATTACTCCACTTACCGTGCAGTACCCTACCTCTATTACTCCACTTACTGTGCTGTACCCTAGCTCTATTACTCCACTTACTGTGCTGTACCCTAGCTCTATTACTCCACTTACCATACAGTACCCTACCTCTATTACTCCACTTACTGTGCAGTACCCTACCTCTATTACTCCACTTACTGTGCTGTACCCTAGCTCTATTACTCCACTTACCATACAGTACCCTACCTCTATTACTCCACTTACCGTGCAGTACCCTACCTCTATTACTCCACTTACTGTGCTGTACCCTAGCTCTATTACTCCACTTACCATACAGTACCCTACCTCTATTACTCCACTTACCAAACATTAACCTACCTCTATTACTCCACTTACCTTACAGTACCCTACCTCTATTACTCCACTTACCATACAGTACCCTACCTCTATTACTCCACTTACCGTGCAGTACCCTACCTCTATTACTCCGCTTACCGTACAGTACCCTACCTCTATTACTCCGCTTACCGTACAGTACCCTACCTCTATTACTCCACTTAACATACAGTACCCTAACTCTATTACTCCATTTACCAAACATTAACCTACCTCTATTACTCTACTTACCGTACAGTACCCTGCCTCTATTACTCCACTTACCATACAGTACCCTACCTCTATTACTCCACTTACCGTACAGTACCCTACCTCTATTACTCCACTTACCATGCAGTACCCTACCTCTATTACTCTTCTTACCGTACAGTACCCTACCTCTATTACTCCACTTACCGTACAGTACCCTACCTCTATTACTCCACTTACCATACAGTACCCTACCTCTATTACTCCACTTACTGTGCTGTACCCTACCTCTATTACTCCACTTACCGTACAGTACACTACCTCTATTACTCCACTTACCATACAGTACCCTACCTCTATTACTCCACTTACCGTACTGTACCCTACCTCTATTACTCCACTTACCGTACAGTACCCTACCTCTATTACTCCACTTACCGTACAGTACCCTACCTCTATTACTCCACTTACAGTGCAGTACCCTACCTCTATTACTCTTCTTACCGTACAGTACCCTACCTCTATTACTCCACTTACCGTACAGTACCCTACCTCTATTACTCCACTTACCGTACAGTACCCTACCTCTATTACTCCACTTACAGTGCAGTACCCTACCTCTATTACTCTTCTTACCGTACAGTACCCTACCTCTATTACTCCACTTACCGTACAGTACCCTACCTCTAATAATCCTCTTACCGTACAGTACCCTACCTCTATTACTCCACTTATCGTACAGTACCCTGCCTCTATTTCTCCACTTACAGTGCAGTACCCTACCTCTATTACTCCACTTACCATACAGTACCCTACCTCTATTACTCCACTTACAGTGCAGTATCCTACCTCTATTACTCCACTTACCATACAGTACCCTACCTCTATTACTCCACTTAGCATACAGTACCCTGCCTCTATTACTCCACTTACCATACAGTACCTTGCCTCTATTACTCCGCTTACCATACAGTACCCGACCTCTAATACCCCACTTACCGTACAGTACCCTACCTCTATTACTCCACTTACCGTACAGTACCATACCTCTATTACTCCACTTACCGTACAGTACCCTACCTTTATTACTCCACTTACCATGCAGTACCCTACCTCTATTACTCTTCTTACCGTACAGTACCCTACCTCTATTACTCCACTTACCATGCAGTACCCTACCTCTATTACTCTTCTTACCGTACAGTACCCTACCTCTATTACTCTTCTTACCGTACAGTACCCTACCTCTATTACTCCACTTACCGTACAGTACCCTACCTCTATTACTCCACTTACCGTACAGGACCCTACCTCTATTACTCCACTTAGCATACAGTACCCTACCTCTATTACTCCACTTAGCATACAGTACCCTGCCTCTATTACTCCACTTACCATACAGTACCCTGCCTCTATTACTCCACTTACCGTACAGTACCCTACCTCTATTACTCCGCTTACCGTACAGTACCCGACCTCTAATACCCCACTTACCGTACAGTACCCTACCTCTATTACTCCACTTACCGTACAGTACCATACCTCTATTACTCCACTTACCGTACAGTACACTACCTTTATTACTCCACTTACCATGCAGTACCCTACCTCTATTACTCTTCTTACCGTACAGTACCCTACCTCTATTACTCCACTTACAATGCAGTACCCTACCTCTATTACTCTTCTTACCGTACATTTACCTACCTCTATTACTCTTCTTACCATGCAGTACCCTACCTCTATTACTCCACTTACCGTATAGTACCCTACCTCTAATACTCCTCTTACCGTACAGTACCCTACCTCTATTACTCCATACCGTACAGTACCCTACCTCTATTACTCCACTTACAGTGCAGTACCCTACCTCTATTACTCCACTTACCGTACAGTACCATACCTCTATTACTCCACTTACCGTGCAGTACCCTACCTCTATTACTCCACTTACCGTACAGTACCATACCTCTATTACTCCACTTACCGTGCAGTAACCAACGTCTATTACTCCACTTACCGAACAGTACCCTACCTCTATTACTCCTCTTACCGTACAGTACCCTATGTCTATTACTCATTCTTACTATACAGTAACCTACCTCTATTACTCCTCTTACCGTACAGTACCATATGTCTATTACTCATTCTAACTATACAGTAACCTACCTCTATTACTCCACTTACCGTACAGTACCCTACCTCTATTACTCCACTTACTGTAAAGTAACCAACCTCTATTACTCCACTTACCGTACAGTACCCTACCTCTATTACTCCGCTTACCGTACAGTACCCTACCTCTATTACTCCACTTACCGTACAGTACCCTACCTCTATTACTCCACTTTCCGTACAGTACCCTACCTCTATTACTCCACTTACCGTACAGAACCTTACCTCTATTATTCCACTTACTGTACAGTACCATACCTCTATTACTCCGCTTACCGTGCAGTACCCTACCTCTATTACTCATTCTTACTATACAGTAACCTACCTCTAATACTCCTCTTACAGTACAGTACCCTAACTCTATTACTCCACTTACCATGTAGTACCCTACCTCTATTACTCCACTTACCGTACAGTACCCTACCTCTATTATTCCACTTACCGTGCAGTACTCTATCTCTATTACTCTTCTTACCGTACAGTACCCTACCTCTATTACTCCACTTACTGTGCAGTACCCTACCTCTTTTACTCCACTTACCGTACAGTACCCTACTTCTATTACTCCACTTACCGTACAGTACCCTACCTCTATTACTCCACTTACCGTACAGTACCCTACCTCTATTACTTCACTTACCGTACAGTACCCTACCTCTATTACTCCGCTTACCATACTGTACCCTACCACTATTACTCCACTTACCATACAGTACCCTACCTCTATTACTCCACTTACCGTACAGTACCCTACCTCTATTACTCCACTTACCGTACAGTACCCTACCTCTATTACTCCACTAACCATACAGTACCCTACCTCTATTACTCCACTTACCATACAGTACCCTACCTCTATTACTCCACTTACTGTGCTGTACCCTACCTCTATTACTCCACTTACCGTACAGAACCCTACCTCTAATACTCCGCTTACCGTACAGTACCCTACCTCTATTACTCCACTTACCGTACAGTACCCTACCTCTATTACTCTTCTTACCGTACAGTACCCTACCTCTAATACTCCTCTTACCGTACAGTACCCTACCTCTATTACTCCACTTACCGTACAGTACCCTACCTCTAATACTCCTCTTACCGTACAGTACCCTACCTCTATTACTCCACTTACCATGTAGTACCCTACCTCTATTACTCCACTTACCGTACAGTACCCTACCTCTATTACTCCACTTACCATGCTGTACTCTATCTCTATTACTCTTCTTACCGTACAGTACCCTACCTCTAATACTCCTCTTACCGTACAGTACCCTACCTCTATTACTCCACTTACCATGCAGTACCCTACCTCTATTACTCTTCTTACCGTACAGTACCCTACCTCTATTACTCCACTTACCGTACAGTACCCTACCTCTATTACTCCACTTACCGTACAGTACCCTACCTCTATTACTCCACTTACTGTACAGTACCTTACCTCTATTACTCCACTTACAGTGCAGTACCCTACCTCTATTACTCCACTTACCATACAGTACCCTACCTCTATTACTCCACTTAGCATACAGTACCCTGCCTCTATTACTCCACTTACCATACAGTACCCTGCCTCTATTACTCCACTTACCGTACAGTACCCTACCTCTATTACTCCACTTACCATACAGTACCCTACCTCTATTACTCCACTTACCGTACAGTACCCTACCTCTATTACTTCACTTACCGTACAGTACCCTACCTCTATTACTCCACTAACCATACAGTACCCTACCTCTATTACTCCACTTACCATACAGTACCCTACCTCTATTACTCCACTTACTGTGCTGTACCCTACCTCTATTACTCCACTTACCGTACAGAACCCTACCTCTAATACTCCGCTTACCGTACAGTACCCTACCTCTATTACTCCACTTACCGTACAGTACCCTACCTCTATTACTCTTCTTACCGTACAGTACCCTACCTCTAATACTCCTCTTACCGTACAGTACCCTACCTCTATTACTCCACTTACCGTACAGTACCCTACCTCTAATACTCCTCTTACCGTACAGTACCCTACCTCTATTACTCCACTTACCATGTAGTACCCTACCTCTATTACTCCACTTACCGTACAGTACCCTACCTCTATTACTCCACTTACCGTGCAGTACTCTATCTCTATTACTCTTCTTACCGTACAGTACCCTACCTCTAATACTCCTCTTACCGTACAGTACCCTACCTCTATTACTCCACTTACCATGCAGTACCCTACCTCTATTACTCTTCTTACCGTACAGTACCCTACCTCTATTACTCCACTTACCGTACAGTACCCTACCTCTATTACTCCACTTACCGTACAGTACCCTACCTCTATTACTCCACTTACTGTACAGTACCTTACCTCTATTACTCCACTTACAGTGCAGTACCCTACCTCTATTACTCCACTTACCATACAGTACCCTACCTCTATTACTCCACTTAGCATACAGTACCCTGCCTCTATTACTCCACTTACCATACAGTACCCTGCCTCTATTACTCCACTTACCGTACAGTACCCTACCTCTATTACTCCGCTTACCGTACAGTACCCGACCTCTAATACCCCACTTACCGTACAGTACCCTACCTCTATTACTCCACTTACCGTACAGGACCCTACCTCTATTACTCCACTTACCGTACAGTACCCTACCTTTATTACTCCACTTACCATGCAGTACCCTACCTCTATTACTCTTCTTACCGTACAGTACCCTACCTCTATTACTCCACTTACAATGCAGTACCCTACCTCTATTACTCTTCTTACCGTACAGTACCTTACCGCTATTACTCTTCTTACCATGCAGTACCCTACCTCTATTACTCCGCTTACCATACTGTACCCTACCACTATTACTCCACTTACCATACAGTACCCTACCTCTATTACTCCACTTACCGTACAGTACCCTACCTCTATTACTCCACTTACCGTACAGTACCCTACCTCTATTACTCCACTAACCATACAGTACCCTACCTCTATTACTCCACTTACCATACAGTACCCTACCTCTATTACTCCACTTAGCATACAGTACCCTGCCTCTATTACTCCACTTACCATACAGTACCCTGCCTCTATTACTCCACTTACCGTACAGTACCCTACCTCTATTACTCCGCTTACCGTACAGTACCCGACCTCTAATACCCCACTTACCGTACAGTACCCTACCTCTATTACTCCACTTACCGTACAGGACCCTACCTCTATTACTCCACTTACCGTACAGTACCCTACCTTTATTACTCCACTTACCATGCAGTACCCTACCTCTATTACTCTTCTTACCGTACAGTACCCTACCTCTATTACTCCACTTACAATGCAGTACCCTACCTCTATTACTCTTCTTACCGTACAGTACCTTACCGCTATTACTCTTCTTACCATGCAGTACCCTACCTCTATTACTCCACTTACCGTATAGTACCCTACCTCTAATACTCCTCTTACCGTACAGTACCCTACCTCTATTACTCCACATACCGTACAGTACCCTACCTCTATTACTCCACTTACAGTGCAGTACCCTACCTCTATTACTCCACTTACCGTACAGTACCATACCTCTATTACTCCACTTTCCGTGCAGTAACCAACGTCTATTACTCCACTTACCGAACAGTACCCTACCTCTATTACTCCTCTTACCGTACAGTACCTTATGTCTATTACTCATTCTTACTATACAGTAACCTACCTCTATTACTCCTCTTACCGTACAGTACCCTATGTCTATTACTCATTCTTACTATACAGTAACCTACCTCTATTACTCCACTTACCGTACAGTACTCTACCTCTATTACTCCACTTACTGTAAAGTAACCTACCTCTATTACTCCACTTACCATACAGTACCCTACCTCTATTACTCCGCTTACCGTACAGTACCCTACCTCTATTACTCCACTTACCGTACAGTACCCTACCTCTATTACTCCACTTACTGTGCAGAACCCTACCTCTATTACTCCAATTACCATAAAGTACCATACCTCTATTACTCCACTTACTGTGCAGTACCCTACCTCTATTACTCCACTTACCGTACAGTACCCTACCTCTATTACTCCTCTTACCGTACAGTACCCTACCTCTATTACTCCACTTACTGTGCAGTACCCTACCTCTTTTACTCCACTTACCGTACAGTACCCTACCTCTATTACTCCACTTACCGTACAGTACCCTACCACTAATACTCCTCTTACCGTACAGTACCCTACCTCTATTACTCCACTTACCGTACAGTACCCTACCTCTATTACTCTTCTTACCGTACAGTACCCTACCTCTAATACTCCTCTTACCGTACAGTACCCTACCTCTATTACTCCACTTACCGTACAGTACCCTACCTTTTACTCCACTTACCGTACAGTACCCTACCTCTAATACTCCTCTTACCGTACAGTACCATACCTCTATTACTCCGCTTACCGTGCAGTACCCTACCTCTATTACTCATTCTTACTATACAGTAACCTACCTCTAATACTCCTCTTACAGTACAGTACCCTACCTCTATTACTCCACTTACCGTACAGTACCCTACCTCTATTACTCCACTTACCGTGCAGTACTCTATCTCTATTACTCTTCTTACCGTACAGTACCCTACCTCTAATACTCCTCTTACCGTACAGTACTCTACCTCTATTACTCCACTTACCATGCAGTACCCTACCTCTATTACTCCACTTTCCGTACAGTACCCTACCTCTATTACTCCTCTTACTGTACAGTACCCTACCTCTATTACTCCACTTACTGTGCAGTACCCTACCTCTTTTACTCCACTTACCGTACAGTACCCTACCTCTATTACTCCACTTACCGTACAGTACCCTACCTCTATTACTCCACTTACCGTACAGTACCCTACCTCTATTACTCCACTTACCGTACAGTACCCTACCTCTATTACACCGCTTACCTTGCTGTACCCTACCACTATTACTCCACTTACAGTGCAGTACCCTGCCTCTTTTACTCCACTTACCGTACAGTACCCTATCTCTATTACTCCACTTACAGTGCAGTACCCTACCTCTATTACTTCACTTACCGTACAGTACCCTACCTTTATTACTCCACTTACTGTGCTGTACCCTACCTCTATTACTCCACTTACTGTACAGTACCCTACCTCTATTACTCCACTTACCAAACATTAACCTACCTCTATTACTCCACTTACCGTACAGTACCCTGCCTCTATTACTCCACTTACCATACAGTACCCTACCTCTATTACTCCACTTACCATACAGTACCCTACCTCTATTACTCCACTTACCATACAGAACCCTACCTCTATTACTCCACTTACCGTACAGTACCCTATCTCTATTACTCCACTTACCATACAGTACCCTACCTCGATTACTCCATTTACTGTGCTGTACCCTACCTCTATTACTCCACTTTCCGTACAGTACCCTACCTCTATTACTCCTCTTACTGTACAGTACCCTACCTCTATTACTCATTCTTACTATACAGTAACCTACCTCTAATACTCCTCTTACAGTACAGTACCCTATCTCTATTACTCTTCTTACCGTACAGTACCCTACCTCTAATACTCCTCTTACCGTACAGTACTCTACCTCTATTACTCCACTTACCATGCAGTACCCTACCTCTATTACTCCACTTTCCGTACAGTACCCTACCTCTATTACTCCTCTTACTGTACAGTACCCTACCTCTATTACTCCACTTACTGTGCAGTACCCTACCTCTTTTACTCCACTTACCGTACAGTACCCTACCTCTATTACTCCACTTACCGTACAGTACCCTACCTCTATTACTCCACTTACCGTACAGTACCCTACCTCTATTACTCCACTTACCGTACAGTACCCTACCTCTATTACACCGCTTACCTTGCTGTACCCTACCACTATTACTCCACTTACAGTGCAGTACCCTGCCTCTTTTACTCCACTTACCGTACAGTACCCTATCTCTATTACTCCACTTACAGTGCAGTACCCTACCTCTATTACTTCACTTACCGTACAGTACCCTACCTTTATTACTCCACTTACTGTGCTGTACCCTACCTCTATTACTCCACTTACTGTACAGTACCCTACCTCTATTACTCCACTTACCAAACATTAACCTACCTCTATTACTCCACTTACCGTACAGTACCCTGCCTCTATTACTCCACTTACCATACAGTACCCTACCTCTATTACTCCACTTACCATACAGTACCCTACCTCTATTACTCCACTTACCATACAGAACCCTACCTCTATTACTCCACTTACCGTACAGTACCCTATCTCTATTACTCCACTTACCATACAGTACCCTACCTCGATTACTCCATTTACTGTGCTGTACCCTATCTCTATTACTCCACTTACCATACAGTACCCTACCTCTATTACTCCACTTACTGTGCAGTACCCTACCTCAATTACTCCACTTACTGTACAGTACCCTACCTCTATTACTCCACTTACCGTGCAGTACCCTACCTCTATTACTCCACTTACCATGCAGTACCCTACCTCTATTACTCCACTTACCAAACATTAACCTACCTCTATTACTCCACTTACCGTACAGTACCCTGCCTCTATTACTCCACTTACCATACAGTACCCTACCTCTATTACTCCACTTACCAAACATTAACCTACCTCTATTACTCCGCTTACCGTACAGTACCCTACCTCTATTACTCCACTTACCGTACAGTACCCTACCTCTAATACTCCTCTTACCGTGCAGTACCCTATCTCTATTACTCCTCTTACCGTGCAGTACCTTACCTCTATTACTCCACTTACCGTACAGTACCCTACCTCTATTACTCCTCTTACCGTACAGTACCCTACCTCTATTACTCCACTTACCGTACAGTACCCTATCTCTGTTACTCCACTTACCGTACAGTACCCTATCTCTATTACTCCACTTACTGTGCTGTACCCTACCTCTATTACTCCACTTACCGTACAGTACCCTACCTCTATTACTCCACTTACCATACAGTACCCTACCTCTATTACTCCTCTTACCGTGCAGTACCCTATCTCTATTACTCCGCTTACCGAACAGTACCCTACCTCTAATACTCCTCTTACCATGCAGTACCCTATCTCTATTACTCCGCTTACCGTGCAGTACCCTATCTCTATTACTCTACTTACCATGCAGTACCCTACCTCTATTACTCCACTTACCGTGCAGTACCCTACCTCTATTACTCCACTTACCATACAGTACCCTACCTTTATTACTCCACTTACCAAACATTAACCTACCTCTATTACTCCACTTACCGTACAGTACCCTGCCTCTATTACTCCACTTACCATACAGTACCCTACCTCTATTAATCCACTTACCGTGCAGTACCCTACCTCTATTACTCCACTTACCGTACAGTACCCTACCTCTATTACTCCACTTACTGTACAGAACCCTACCTCTATTACTCCACTTACCGTACAGTACCCTACCTCTATTACTCCACTTACCATACAGTACCCTACCTCGATTACTCCACTAACTGTGCTGTACCCTTCCTCTATTACTCCACTTACCATACAGTACCCTACCTCTATTACTCCACTTACTGTGCAGTACCCTACCTCAATTACTCCACTTACCGTACAGTACCCTACCTCTATTACTCCTCTTACCGTACAGTACCCTACCTCTATTACTCCACTTACCGTGCAGTACCCTACCTCTATTACTCCACTTACCATACAGTACCCTACCTCTATTACTCCACTTACCAAACATTAACCTACCTCTATTACTCCACTTACCGTACAGTACCCTACCTCTATTACTCCACTTACCATACAGTACCCTACCTCTATTACTCCACTTACCGTGCAGTACCCTACCTCTATTACTCCACTTACTGTGCTGTACCCTAGCTCTATTACTCCACTTACCATACAGTACCCTACCTCTATTACTCCACTTACCATACAGTACCCTACCTCTATTACTCCACTTACCGTGCAGTACCCTACCTCTATTACTCCACTTACTGTGCTGTACCCTAGCTCTATTACTCCACTTACCATACAGTACCCTACCTCTATTACTCCACTTACCGTGCAGTACCCTACCTCTATTACTCCACTTACTGTGCTGTACCCTAGCTCTATTACTCCACTTACTGTGCTGTACCCTAGCTCTATTACTCCACTTACCATACAGTACCCTACCTCTATTACTCCACTTACTGTGCAGTACCCTACCTCTATTACTCCACTTACTGTGCTGTACCCTAGCTCTATTACTCCACTTACCATACAGTACCCTACCTCTATTACTCCACTTACCGTGCAGTACCCTACCTCTATTACTCCACTTACTGTGCTGTACCCTAGCTCTATTACTCCACTTACCATACAGTACCCTACCTCTATTACTCCACTTACCAAACATTAACCTACCTCTATTACTCCACTTACCTTACAGTACCCTACCTCTATTACTCCACTTACCATACAGTACCCTACCTCTATTACTCCACTTACCGTGCAGTACCCTACCTCTATTACTCCGCTTACCGTACAGTACCCTACCTCTATTACTCCGCTTACCGTACAGTACCCTACCTCTATTACTCCACTTAACATACAGTACCCTAACTCTATTACTCCATTTACCAAACATTAACCTACCTCTATTACTCTACTTACCGTACAGTACCCTGCCTCTATTACTCCACTTACCATACAGTACCCTACCTCTATTACTCCACTTACCGTACAGTACCCTACCTCTATTACTCCACTTACCATGCAGTACCCTACCTCTATTACTCTTCTTACCGTACAGTACCCTACCTCTATTACTCCACTTACCGTACAGTACCCTACCTCTATTACTCCACTTACCATACAGTACCCTACCTCTATTACTCCACTTACTGTGCTGTACCCTACCTCTATTACTCCACTTACCGTACAGTACACTACCTCTATTACTCCACTTACCATACAGTACCCTACCTCTATTACTCCACTTACCGTACTGTACCCTACCTCTATTACTCCACTTACCGTACAGTACCCTACCTCTATTACTCCACTTACCGTACAGTACCCTACCTCTATTACTCCACTTACAGTGCAGTACCCTACCTCTATTACTCTTCTTACCGTACAGTACCCTACCTCTATTACTCCACTTACCGTACAGTACCCTACCTCTATTACTCCACTTACCGTACAGTACCCTACCTCTATTACTCCACTTACAGTGCAGTACCCTACCTCTATTACTCTTCTTACCGTACAGTACCCTACCTCTATTACTCCACTTACCGTACAGTACCCTACCTCTAATAATCCTCTTACCGTACAGTACCCTACCTCTATTACTCCACTTATCGTACAGTACCCTGCCTCTATTTCTCCACTTACAGTGCAGTACCCTTCCTCTATTACTCCACTTACCATACAGTACCCTACCTCTATTACTCCACTTACAGTGCAGTATCCTACCTCTATTACTCCACTTACCATACAGTACCCTACCTCTATTACTCCACTTAGCATACAGTACCCTGCCTCTATTACTCCACTTACCATACAGTACCTTGCCTCTATTACTCCGCTTACCATACAGTACCCGACCTCTAATACCCCACTTACCGTACAGTACCCTACCTCTATTACTCCACTTACCGTACAGTACCATACCTCTATTACTCCACTTACCGTACAGTACCCTACCTTTATTACTCCACTTACCATGCAGTACCCTACCTCTATTACTCTTCTTACCGTACAGTACCCTACCTCTATTACTCCACTTACCATGCAGTACCCTACCTCTATTACTCTTCTTACCGTACAGTACCCTACCTCTATTACTCTTCTTACCGTACAGTACCCTACCTCTATTACTCCACTTACCGTACAGTACCCTACCTCTATTACTCCACTTACCGTACAGGACCCTACCTCTATTACTCCACTTAGCATACAGTACCCTACCTCTATTACTCCACTTAGCATACAGTACCCTGCCTCTATTACTCCACTTACCATACAGTACCCTGCCTCTATTACTCCACTTACCGTACAGTACCCTACCTCTATTACTCCGCTTACCGTACAGTACCCGACCTCTAATACCCCACTTACCGTACAGTACCCTACCTCTATTACTCCACTTACCTTACAGTACCATACCTCTATTACTCCACTTACCGTACAGTACACTACCTTTATTACTCCACTTACCATGCAGTACCCTACCTCTATTACTCTTCTTACCGTACAGTACCCTACCTCTATTACTCCACTTACAATGCAGTACCCTACCTCTATTACTCTTCTTACCGTACATTTACCTACCTCTATTACTCTTCTTACCATGCAGTACCCTACCTCTATTACTCCACTTACCGTATAGTACCCTACCTCTAATACTCCTCTTACCGTACAGTACCCTACCTCTATTACTCCATACCGTACAGTACCCTACCTCTATTACTCCACTTACAGTGCAGTACCCTACCTCTATTACTCCACTTACCGTACAGTACCATACCTCTATTACTCCACTTACCGTGCAGTACCCTACCTCTATTACTCCACTTACCGTACAGTACCATACCTCTATTACTCCACTTACCGTGCAGTAACCAACGTCTATTACTCCACTTACCGAACAGTACCCTACCTCTATTACTCCTCTTACCGTACAGTACCCTATGTCTATTACTCATTCTTACTATACAGTAACCTACCTCTATTACTCCTCTTACCGTACAGTACCATATGTCTATTACTCATTCTAACTATACAGTAACCTACCTCTATTACTCCACTTACCGTACAGTACCCTACCTCTATTACTCCACTTACTGTAAAGTAACCAACCTCTATTACTCCACTTACCGTACAGTACCCTACCTCTATTACTCCGCTTACCGTACAGTACCCTACCTCTATTACTCCACTTACCGTACAGTACCCTACCTCTATTACTCCACTTTCCGTACAGTACCCTACCTCTATTACTCCACTTACCGTACAGAACCTTACCTCTATTATTCCACTTACTGTACAGTACCATACCTCTATTACTCCGCTTACCGTGCAGTACCCTACCTCTATTACTCATTCTTACTATACAGTAACCTACCTCTAATACTCCTCTTACAGTACAGTACCCTAACTCTATTACTCCACTTACCATGTAGTACCCTACCTCTATTACTCCACTTACCGTACAGTACCCTACCTCTATTATTCCACTTACCGTGCAGTACTCTATCTCTATTACTCTTCTTACCGTACAGTACCCTACCTCTATTACTCCACTTACTGTGGAGTACCCTACCTCTTTTACTCCACTTACCGTACAGTACCCTACTTCTATTACTCCACTTACCGTACAGTACCCTACCTCTATTACTCCACTTACCGTACAGTACCCTACCTCTATTACTTCACTTACCGTACAGTACCCTACCTCTATTACTCCGCTTACCATACTGTACCCTACCACTATTACTCCACTTACCATACAGTACCCTACCTCTATTACTCCACTTACCGTACAGTACCCTACCTCTATTACTCCACTTACCGTACAGTACCCTACCTCTATTACTCCACTAACCATACAGTACCCTACCTCTATTACTCCACTTACCATACAGTACCCTACCTCTATTACTCCACTTACTGTGCTGTACCCTACCTCTATTACTCCACTTACCGTACAGAACCCTACCTCTAATACTCCGCTTACCGTACAGTACCCTACCTCTATTACTCCACTTACCGTACAGTACCCTACCTCTATTACTCTTCTTACCGTACAGTACCCTACCTCTAATACTCCTCTTACCGTACAGTACCCTACCTCTATTACTCCACTTACCGTACAGTACCCTACCTCTAATACTCCTCTTACCGTACAGTACCCTACCTCTATTACTCCACTTACCATGTAGTACCCTACCTCTATTACTCCACTTACCGTACAGTACCCTACCTCTATTACTCCACTTACCATGCAGTACTCTATCTCTATTACTCTTCTTACCGTACAGTACCCTACCTCTAATACTCCTCTTACCGTACAGTACCCTACCTCTATTACTCCACTTACCATGCAGTACCCTACCTCTATTACTCTTCTTACCGTACAGTACCCTACCTCTATTACTCCACTTACCGTACAGTACCCTACCTCTATTACTCCACTTACCGTACAGTACCCTACCTCTATTACTCCACTTACTGTACAGTACCTTACCTCTATTACTCCACTTACAGTGCAGTACCCTACCTCTATTACTCCACTTACCATACAGTACCCTACCTCTATTACTCCACTTAGCATACAGTACCCTGCCTCTATTACTCCACTTACCATACAGTACCCTGCCTCTATTACTCCACTTACCGTACAGTACCCTACCTCTATTACTCCACTTACCATACAGTACCCTACCTCTATTACTCCACTTACCGTACAGTACCCTACCTCTATTACTCCACTTACCGTACAGTACCCTACCTCTATTACTCCACTAACCATACAGTACCCTACCTCTATTACTCCACTTACCATACAGTACCCTACCTCTATTACTCCACTTACTGTGCTGTACCCTACCTCTATTACTCCACTTACCGTACAGAACCCTACCTCTAATACTCCGCTTACCGTACAGTACCCTACCTCTATTACTCCACTTACCGTACAGTACCCTACCTCTATTACTCTTCTTACCGTACAGTACCCTACCTCTAATACTCCTCTTACCGTACAGTACCCTACCTCTATTACTCCACTTACCGTACAGTACCCTACCTCTAATACTCCTCTTACCGTACAGTACCCTACCTCTATTACTCCACTTACCATGTAGTACCCTACCTCTATTACTCCACTTACCGTACAGTACCCTACCTCTATTACTCCACTTACCGTGCAGTACTCTATCTCTATTACTCTTCTTACCGTACAGTACCCTACCTCTAATACTCCTCTTACCGTACAGTACCCTACCTCTATTACTCCACTTACCATGCAGTACCCTACCTCTATTACTCTTCTTACCGTACAGTACCCTACCTCTATTACTCCACTTACCGTACAGTACCCTACCTCTATTACTCCACTTACCGTACAGTACCCTACCTCTATTACTCCACTTACTGTACAGTACCTTACCTCTATTACTCCACTTACAGTGCAGTACCCTACCTCTATTACTCCACTTACCATACAGTACCCTACCTCTATTACTCCACTTAGCATACAGTACCCTGCCTCTATTACTCCACTTACCATACAGTACCCTGCCTCTATTACTCCACTTACCGTACAGTACCCTACCTCTATTACTCCGCTTACCGTACAGTACCCGACCTCTAATACCCCACTTACCGTACAGTACCCGACCTCTAATACCCCACTTACCGTACAGTACCCTACCTCTATTACTCCACTTACCGTACAGGACCCTACCTCTATTACTCCACTTACCGTACAGTACCCTACCTTTATTACTCCACTTACCATGCAGTACCCTACCTCTATTACTCTTCTTACCGTACAGTACCCTACCTCTATTACTCCACTTACAATGCAGTACCCTACCTCTATTACTCTTCTTACCGTACAGTACCTTACCGCTATTACTCTTCTTACCATGCAGTACCCTACCTCTATTACTCCACTTACCGTATAGTACCCTACCTCTAATACTCCTCTTACCGTACAGTACCCTACCTCTATTACTCCACATACCGTACAGTACCCTACCTCTATTACTCCACTTACAGTGCAGTACCCTACCTCTATTTCTCCACTTACCGTACAGTACCATACCTCTATTACTCCACTTTCCGTGCAGTAACCAACGTCTATTACTCCACTTACCGAACAGTACCCTACCTCTATTACTCCTCTTACCGTACAGTACCTTATGTCTATTACTCATTCTTACTATACAGTAACCTACCTCTATTACTCCTCTTACCGTACAGTACCCTATGTCTATTACTCATTCTTACTATACAGTAACCTACCTCTATTACTCCACTTACCGTACAGTACTCTACCTCTATTACTCCACTTACTGTAAAGTAACCTACCTCTATTACTCCACTTACCATACAGTACCCTACCTCTATTACTCCGCTTACCGTACAGTACCCTACCTCTATTACTCCACTTACCGTACAGTACCCTACCTCTATTACTCCACTTACTGTGCAGAACCCTACCTCTATTACTCCAATTACCATAAAGTACCATACCTCTATTACTCCACTTACTGTGCAGTACCCTACCTCTATTACTCCACTTACCGTACAGTACCCTACCTCTATTACTCCTCTTACCGTACAGTACCCTACCTCTATTACTCCACTTACTGTGCAGTACCCTACCTCTTTTACTCCACTTACCGTACAGTACCCTACCTCTATTACTCCACTTACCGTACAGTACCCTACCACTAATACTCCTCTTACCGTACAGTACCCTACCTCTATTACTCCACTTACCGTACAGTACCCTACCTCTATTACTCTTCTTACCGTACAGTACCCTACCTCTAATACTCCTCTTACCGTACAGTACCCTACCTCTATTACTCCACTTACCGTACAGTACCCTACCTTTTACTCCACTTACCGTACAGTACCCTACCTCTAATACTCCTCTTACCGTACAGTACCCTATCTCTATTACTCCACTTACCATGTAGTACCCTACCTCTATTACTCCACTTACCGTACAGTACCCTACCTCTATTAATCCACTTACCGTGCAGTACTCTATCTCTATTACTCTTCTTACCGTACAGTACCCTACCTCTAATACTCCTCTTACCGTACAGTACTCTACCTCTATTACTCCACTTACCGTGCAGTACCCTACCTCTATTACTCCACTTACCGTACAGTACCTTACCTCTATTATTCCACTTACTGTACAGTACCATACCTCTATTACTCCTCTTACCGTACAGTACCCTACCTCTATTACTCCACTTACTGTGCAGTACCCTACCTCTTTTACTCCACATACCGTACAGTACCCTACCTCTATTACTCCACTTACCGTACAGTACCCTACCTCTATTACTCCACTTACCGTACAGTACCCTACCTCTATTACTCCTCTTACCGTACAGTACCCTACCTAAATTACTCCACTTACCATACAGTACCCTACAACTATTACTCCGCTTACCGTACTGTACCCTACCTCTTTTACTCCACTTACCGTACAGTACCCTACCTCTATTACTCCTCTTCCCGTACAGTACCCTACCTCTATTACTCCACTTACCGTACAGTACCCTACCTCTATTACTCCACTTACCGTACAGTACCCTACCTCTATTACTCCGCTTACCGTACTGTACCCTACCACTATTACTCCACTTACCATACAGTACCCTACCTCTATTACTCCACTTACCGTACAGTACCCTACCTCTATTACTCCACTTACCGTACAGTACCCTACCTCTATTACTCCACTTACCGTAAAGTACCCTACCTCTATTACTACACTTACCATACAGTACCCTACCTCTATTACTCCACTTACTGTGCTGTACCCTACCTCTATTATTCAACTTACCGTACAGTACCCTATGTCTATTACTCATTCTTAGTATACAGTAACCTACCCCTATTACTCCACTTACCGTACAGTACCCTACCTCTATTACTCCACTTACCGTACAGTACCCTACCTCTATTACTCCGCTTACCGTACAGTACCCTACCTCTATTACTCCACTTACCGTACAGTACCCTACCTCTATTACTCACTTACTGTGCAGAACCCTACCTCTATTACTCCACTTACCATACAGTACCCTACCTCTATTAATCCACTTACTGTGCAGTACCCTACCTCTTTTACTCCACTTACCGTAGAGTACCCTACCTCTATTACTCCACTTACCGTACAGTACCCTACCTCTAATACTCCTCTTACCGTACAGTACCCTACCTCTATTACTCCACTTACCATGTAGTACCCTACCTCTATTACTCCACTTACCGTACAGTACCCTACCTCTATTACTCCACTTACCGTGCAGTACTCTATCTCTATTACTCTTCTTACCGTACAGTACCCTACCTCTAATACTCCTCTTACCGTACAGTACTCTACCTCTATTACTCCACTTACCATACAGTACCCTACCTCTATTACTCCACTTACAGTGCAGTATCCTACCTCTATTACTCCACTTACCATACAGTACCCTACCTCTATTACTCCACTTAGCATACAGTACCCTGCCTCTATTACTCCACTTACCATACAGTACCATGCCTCTATTACTCCACTTACCGTACAGTACCCTACCTCTATTACTCCGCTTACCGTACAGTACCCGACCTCTAATACCCCACTTACCGTACAGTACCCTACCTCTATTACTCCACTTACCGTACAGTACCATACCTCTATTACTCCACTTACCGTACAGTACCCTACCTTTATTACTCCACTTACCATGCAGTACCCTACCTCTATTACTCTTCTTACCGTACAGTACCCTACCTCTATTACTCCACTTACCGTACAGTACCCTACCTCTATTACTCCACTTACCATACAGTACCCTACCTCTATTACTCCACTTACCGTACAGTACCCTACCTCTATTACTCCACTTACCGTACAGTACCCTACCTCTATTACTCCACTTACAGTGCAGTACCCTACCTCTATTACTCCACTTACCATACAGTACCCTACCTCTATTACTCCACTTAGCATACAGTACCCTGCCTCTATTACTCCACTTACCATACAGTACCCTGCCTCTATTACTCCACTTACCGTACAGTACCCTACCTCTATTACTCCGCTTACCGTACAGTACCCGACCTCTAATACCCCACTTACCGTACAGTACCCTACCTCTATTACTCCTCTTACCGTACAGTACCCTACCTCTATTACTCCACTTACTGTGCTGTACCCTACCTCTATTACTCCACTTACCGTACAGTACCCTATGTCTATTACTCATTCTTAGTATACAGTAACCTACCCCTATTACTCCACTTACCGTACAGTACCCTACCTCTATTACTCCACTTACCGTACAGTACCCTACCTCTATTACTCCGCTTACCGTACAGTACCCTACCTCTATTACTCCACTTACCGTACAGTACCCTACCTCTATTACTCCACTTACTGTGCAGAACCCTACCTCTATTACTCCACTTACCATACAGTACCCTACCTCTATTACTCCACTTACTGTGCAGTACCCTACCTCTATTACTCCACTTACCGTACAGTACCCTACCTCTATTACTCCTCTTACCGTACAGTACCCTACCTCTATTACTCCACTTACTGTGCAGTACCCTACCTCTTTTACTCCACTTACCGTAGAGTACCCTACCTCTATTACTCCACTTACCGTACAGTACCCTACCTCTATTACTCCACTTACCGTACAGTACCCTACCTCTATTAATCCACTTACCGTACAGTACCCTACCTCTAATACTCCTCTTACCGTACAGTACCCTACCTCTATTACTCCACTTACCATGTAGTACCCTACCTCTATTACTCCACTTACCGTACAGTACCCTACCTCTATTACTCCACTTACCGTGCAGTACTCTATCTCTATTACTCTTCTTACCGTACAGTACCCTACCTCTAATACTCCTCTTACCGTACAGTACTCTACCTCTATTACTCCACTTACCATACAGTACCCTACCTCTATTACTCCACTTACAGTGCAGTATCCTACTTCTATTACTCCACTTACCATACAGTACCCTACCTCTATTACTCCACTTAGCATACAGTACCCTGCCTCTATTACTCCACTTACCATACAGTACCTTGCCTCTATTACTCCACTTACCGTACAGTACCCTACCTCTATTACTCCGCTTACCGTACAGTACCCGACCTCTAATACCCCACTTACCGTACAGTACCCTACCTCTATTACTCCACTTACCGTACAGTACCATACCTCTATTACTCCACTTACCATGCAGTACCCTACCTCTATTACTCTTCTTACCGTACAGTACCCTACCTCTATTACTCCACTTACCATGCAGTACCCTACCTCTATTACTCTTCTTACCGTACAGTACCCTACCTCTATTACTCCACTTACCGTACAGGACCCTACCTCTATTACTCCACTTACCGTACAGTACCCTACCTCTATTACTCCACTTACAGTGCAGTACCCTACCTCTATTACTCCACTTACCATACAGTACCCTACCTCTATTACTCCACTTAGCATACAGTACCCTGCCTCTATTACTCCACTTACCATACAGTACCCTGCCTCTATTACTCCACTTACCGTACAGTACCCTACCTCTATTACTCTTCTTACCGTACAGTACCCTACCTCTATTAATCCACTTACCGTACAGTACCCTACCTCTATTACTCCACTTACCGTACAGTACCCTACCTCTATTACTCCACTTACAGTGCAGTACCCTACCTCTATTACTCCACTTACCATACAGTACCCTACCTCTATTACTCCACTTAGCATACAGTACCCTGCCTCTATTACTCCACTTACCATACAGTACCCTGCCTCTATTACTCCACTTACCGTACTGTACCCTACCTTTATTACTCCGCTTACCGTACAGTACCCGACCTCTAATACCCCACTTACCGTACAGTACCCTACCTCTATTACTCCACTTACCGTACAGTACCATACCTCTATTACTCCACTTACCGTACAGTACCCTACCTTTATTACTCCACTTACCATGCAGTACCCTACCTCTATTACTCTTCTTACCGTACAGTACCCTACCTCTATTACTCCACTTACAATGCAGTACCCTACCTTTATTACTCTTCTTACCGTACAGTACCCTACCTCTATTACTCTTCTTACCATGCAGTACCCTTCCTCTATTACTCCACTTACCGTATAGTACCCTACCTCTAATACTCCTCTTACCGTACAGTACCCTACCTCTATTACTCCACATACCGTACAGTACCCTACCTCTATTACTCCACTTACAGTGCAGTACCCTACCTCTATTACTCCACTTACCGTACAGTACCATACCTCTATTACTCCACTTACCGTGCAGTAACCAACGTCTATTACTCCACTTACCGAACAGTACCCTACCTCTATTACTCCTCTTACTGTACAGTACCCTATGTCTATTACTCATTCTTACTATACAGTAACCTACCTCTATTACTCCTCTTACCGTACAGTACCCTATGTCTATTACTCATTTTTACTATACAGTAACCTACCTCTATTACTCCACTTACCGTACAGTACCCTACCTCTATTACTCCACTTACTGTAAAGTAACCTACCTCTATTACTCCACTTACTGTACAGTACCCTACCTCTATTACTCCACTTACTGTGCAGAACCCTACCTCTATTACTCCAATTACCATACAGTACCCTACCTCTATTACTCCACTTACTGTGCAGTACCCTACCTCTATTACTCCACTTACCGTACAGTACCCTACCTCTATTACTCCTCTTACCGTACAGTACCCTACCTCTATTACTCCACTTACTGTGCAGTACCCTACCTCTTTTACTCCACTTACCGTACAGTACCCTACCTCTATTACTCCACTTACTGTACAGTACCCTACCTCTATTACTCCACTTACCGTACAGTACCCTACCTCTATTACTCCACTTACTGTACAGTACCCTACCTCTATTACTCCACTTACCGTACAGTACCCTGCCTCTATTACTCCTCTTACCGTACAGTACCCTACCTAAATTACTCCACTTACCATACAGTACCCTACCTCTATTACTCCGCTTACCGTACTGTACCCTACCACTATTACTCCACTTACCATACAGTACCCTACCTCTATTACTCCACTTACCGTACAGTACCCTACCTCTATTACTCCTCTTACCGTACAGTACCCTACCTCTATTACTCCACTTACCGTACAGTACCCTACCTCTATTACTCTTCTTACCGTACAGTACCCTACCTCTAATACTCCTCTTACCGTACAGTACCCTACCTCTATTACTCCACTTACCGTACAGTACCCTACCTCTATTACTCCACTTACCGTACAGTACCCTACCTCTATTACTCCACTTACCATGTAGTACCCTACCTCTATTACTCCACTTACCGTACAGTACCCTACCTCTATTACTCCACTTACCGTGCAGTACTCTATCTCTATTACTCTTCTTACCGTACAGTACCCTGCCTCTAATACTCCTCTTACCGTACAGTACTCTACCTCTATTACTCCACTTACCGTACAGTACCTTACCTCTATTATTTCACTTACTGTACAGTACCATACCTCTATTACTCCGCTTACCGTGCAGTACCCTACCTCTATTACTCATTATTACTATACAGTAACCTACCTGTAATACTCCTCTTACAGTACAGTACCCTACCTCTATTACTCCACTTACCATGTAGTACCCTACCTCTATTACTCTTCTTACCGTACAGTACCCTACCTCTAATACTCCTCTTACCGTACAGTACTCTACCTCTATTACTCCACTTACCATGCAGTACCCTACCTCTATTACTCCACTTTCCGTACAGTACCCTACCTCTATTACTCCTCTTACCGTACAGTACCCTACCTCTATTACTCCACTTACTGTGCAGTACCCTACCTCTTTTACTCCACTTACCGTACAGTACCCTACCTCTATTACTCCACTTACCGTACAGTACCCTACCTCTATTACTCCACTTACCGTACAGTACCCTACCTCTATTACTCCACTTACCGTGCAGTACCCTATGTCTATTACTCCACTTACAGTACAGTACCCTACCTCTATTACTCCTCTTACCGTACAGTACCCTACCTCTATTACTCCACTTACCGTACAGTACCCTACCTCTATTTCTCTTCTTACCGTACAGTACCCTACCTCTAATACTCCTCTTACCGTACAGTACCCTACCTCTATTACTCCACTTACCGTACAGTACCCTACCTCTATTACTCCACTTACCGTACAGTACCCTACCTCTATTACTCCACTTACCATGTAGTACCCTACCTCTATTACTCCACTTACCGTACAGTACCCTACCTCTATTACTCCACTTACCGTGCAGTACTCTATCTCTATTACTCTTCTTACCGTACAGTACCCTGCCTCTAATACTCCTCTTACCGTACAGTACTCTACCTCTATTACTCCACTTACCGTACAGTACCTTACCTCTATTATTCCACTTACTGTACAGTACCATACCTCTATTACTCCGCTTACCGTGCAGTACCCTACCTCTATTACTCATTATTACTATACAGTAACCTACCTGTAATACTCCTCTTACAGTACAGTACCCTACATCTATTACTCCACTTACCATGTAGTACCCTACCTCTATTACTCTTCTTACCGTACAGTACCCTACCTCTAATACTCCTCTTACCGTACAGTACTCTACCTCTATTACTCCACTTACCATGCAGTACCCTACCTCTATTACTCCACTTTCCGTACAGTACCCTACCTCTATTACTCCTCTTACCGTACAGTACCCTACCTCTATTACTCCACTTACTGTGCAGTACCCTACCTCTTTAACTCCACTTACCGTACAGTACCCTACCTCTATTACTCCACTTACCGTACAGTACCCTACCTCTATTACTCCACTTACCGTACAGTACCCTACCTCTATTACTCCACTTACCGTGCAGTACCCTATGTCTATTACTCCACTTACAGTACAGTACCCTACCTCTATTACTCCACTTACCATACAGTACCATACCTCTATTACTCCACTTACCGTGCAGTAACCAACGTCTATTACTCCACTTACCGAACAGTACCCTACCTCTATTACTCCTCTTACCGTACAGTACCCTATGTCTATTACTCATTCTTACTATACAGTAACCTACCTCTATTACTCCACTTACCGTACAGTACCCTACCTCTATTACTCCACTTACCGTACAGTACCCTACCTCTATTACTCCACATACCGTACAGTACCCTACCTCTATTACTCCACTTACCGTACAGTACCCTACCTCTATTACTCCACTTACCGTACAGTACCCTACCTCTATTACTCCACTTACCGTACAGTACCCTACCCCTATTACTCCTCTTACCGTACAGTACCCTACCTAAATTACTCCACTTACTATACAGTACCCTACCTCTATTACTCCGCTTACCGTACTGTACCCTACCACTATTACTCCACTTACCATACAGTACCCTACCTCTATTACTCCACTTACCGTACAGTACCCTACCTCTATTACTCCACTTACCGTACAGTACCCTACCTCTATTACTCCACTTACCGTAAAGTACCCTACCTCTATTACTCCACTTACCATACAGTACCCTACCTCTATTACTCCACTTACAGTGCAGTACCCTACCTCTATTACTCCACTTACCATACAGTACCCTACCTCTATTACTCCACTTAGCATACAGTACCCTGCCTCTATTACTCCACTTACCATACAGTACCCTGCCTCTATTACTCCACTTACCGTACAGTACCCTACCTCTATTACTCTGCTTACCGTACAGTACCCGACCTCTAATACCCCACTTACCGTACAGTACCCTACCTCTATTACTCCACTTACCGTACAGTACCATACCTCTATTACTCCACTTACCGTACAGTACCCTACCTTTATTACTCCACTTACCATGCAGTACCCTACCTCTATTACTCTACTTACCGTACAGTACCCTACCTCTATTACTCCACTTACTGTGCTGTACCCTACCTCTATTACTCCACTTACCGTACAGTACCCTATGTCTATTACTCATTCTTAGTATACAGTAACCTACCCCTATTACTCCACTTACCGTACAGTACCCTACCTCTATTACTCCACTTACCGTACAGTACCCTACCTCTATTACTCCGCTTACCGTACAGTACCCTACCTCTATTACTCCACTTACCGTACAGTACCCTACCTCTATTACTCCACTTACTGTGCAGAACCCTACCTCTATTACTCCACTTACCATACAGTACCCTACCTCTATTACTCCACTTACTGTGCAGTACCCTACCTCTATTACTCCACTTACCGTACAGTACCCTACCTCTATTACTCCTCTTACCGTACAGTACCCTACCTCTATTACTCCACTTACTGTGCAGTACCCTACCTCTTTTACTCCACTTACCGTAGAGTACCCTACCTCTATTACTCCACTTACCGTACAGTACCCTACCTCTATTACTCCACTTACCGTACAGTACCCTACCTCTATTAATCCACTTACCGTACAGTACCCTACCTCTAATACTCCTCTTACCGTACAGTACCCTACCTCTATTACTCCACTTACCATGTAGTACCCTACCTCTATTACTCCACTTACCGTACAGTACCCTACCTCTATTACTCCACTTACCGTGCAGTACTCTATCTCTATTACTCTTCTTACCGTACAGTACCCTACCTCTAATACTCCTCTTACCGTACAGTACTCTACCTCTATTACTCCACTTACCATACAGTACCCTACCTCTATTACTCCACTTACAGTGCAGTATCCTACCTCTATTACTCCACTTACCATACAGTACCCTACCTCTATTACTCCACTTAGCATACAGTACCCTGCCTCTATTACTCTACTTACCATACAGTACCTTGCCTCTATTACTCCACTTACCGTACAGTACCCTACCTCTATTACTCCGCTTACCGTACAGTACCCGACCTCTAATACCCCACTTACCGTACAGTACCCTACCTCTATTACTCCACTTACCGTACAGTACCATACCTCTATTACTCCACTTACCATGCAGTACCCTACCTCTATTACTCTTCTTACCGTACAGTACCCTACCTCTATTACTCCACTTACCATGCAGTACCCTACCTCTATTACTCTTCTTACCGTACAGTACCCTACCTCTATTACTCCACTTACCGTACAGGACCCTACCTCTATTACTCCACTTACCGTACAGTACCCTACCTCTATTACTCCACTTACAGTGCAGTACCCTACCTCTATTACTCCACTTACCATACAGTACCCTACCTCTATTACTCCACTTAGCATACAGTACCCTGCCTCTATTACTCCACTTACCATACAGTACCCTGCCTCTATTACTCCACTTACCGTACAGTACCCTACCTCTATTACTCTTCTTACCGTACAGTACCCTACCTCTATTAATCCACTTACCGTACAGTACCCTACCTCTATTACTCCACTTACCGTACAGTACCCTACCTCTATTACTCCACTTACAGTGCAGTACCCTACCTCTATTACTCCACTTACCATACAGTACCCTACCTCTATTACTCCACTTAGCATACAGTACCCTGCCTCTATTACTCCACTTACCGTACTGTACCCTACCTTTATTACTCCGCTTACCGTACAGTACCCGACCTCTAATACCCCACTTACCGTACAGTACCCTACCTCTATTACTCCACTTACCGTACAGTACCATACCTCTATTACTCCACTTACCGTACAGTACCCTACCTTTATTACTCCACTTACCATGCAGTACCCTACCTCTATTACTCTTCTTACCGTACAGTACCCTACCTCTATTACTCCACTTACAATGCAGTACCCTACCTTTATTACTCTTCTTACCGTACAGTACCCTACCTCTATTACTCTTCTTACCATGCAGTACCTTTCCTCTATTACTCCACTTACCGTATAGTACCCTACCTCTAATACTCCTCTTACCGTACAGTACCCTACCTCTATTACTCCACATACCGTACAGTACCCTACCTCTATTACTCCACTTACAGTGCAGTACCCTACCTCTATTACTCCACTTACCGTACAGTACCATACCTCTATTACTCCACTTACCGTGCAGTAACCAACGTCTATTACTCCACTTACCGAACAGTACCCTACCTCTATTACTCCTCTTACCGTACAGTACCCTATGTCTATTACTCATTCTTACTATACAGTAACCTACCTCTATTACTCCTCTTACCGTACAGTACCCTATGTCTATTACTCATTCTTACTATACAGTAACCTACCTCTATTACTCCACTTACCGTACAGTACCCTACCTCTATTACTCCACTTACTGTAAAGTAACCTACCTCTATTACTCCACTTACCGTACAGTACCCTACCTCTATTACTCCACTTACTGTGCAGAACCCTACCTCTATTACTCCAATTACCATACAGTACCCTACCTCTATTACTCCACTTACTGTGCAGTACCCTACCTCTATTACTCCACTTACCGTACAGTACCCTACCTCTATTACTCCTCTTACCGTACAGTACCCTACCTCTATTACTCCACTTACTGTGCAGTACCCTACCTCTTTTACTCCACTTACCGTACAGTACCCTACCTCTATTACTCCACTTACTGTACAGTACCCTACCTCTATTACTCCACTTACCGTACAGTACCCTACCTCTATTACTCCACTTACTGTACAGTACCCTATCTCTATTACTCCACTTACCGTACAGTACCCTGCCTCTATTACTCCTCTTACCGTACAGTACCCTACCTAAATTACTCCACTTACCATACAGTACCCTACCTCTATTACTCCCCTTACCGTACTGTACCCTACCACTATTACTCCACTTACCATACAGTACCCTACCTCTATTACTCCACTTACCGTACAGTACCCTACCTCTATTACTCCACTTACCGTACAGTACCCTACCTCTATTACTCCTCTTACCGTACAGTACCCTACCTCTATTACTCCACTTACCGTACAGTACCCTACCTCTATTACTCTTCTTACCGTACAGTACCCTACCTCTAATACTCCTCTTACCGTACAGTACCCTACCTCTATTACTCCACTTACCGTACAGTACCCTACCTCTATTACTCCACTTACCGTACAGTACCCTACCTCTATTACTCCACTTACCATGTAGTACCCTACCTCTATTACTCCACTTACCGTACAGTACCCTACCTCTATTACTCCACTTACCGTGCAGTACTCTATCTCTATTAATCTTCTTACCGTACAGTACCCTGCCTCTAATACTCCTCTTACCGTACAGTACTCTACCTCTATTACTCCACTTACCGTGCAGTACCCTACCTCTATTACTCCACTTACCGTACAGTACCTTACCTCTATTATTCCACTTACTGTACAGTACCATACCTCTATTACTCCGCTTACCGTGCAGTACCCTCCTCTATTACTCATTATTACTATACAGTAACCTACCTCTAATACTCCTCTTACAGTACAGTACCCTACCTCTATTACTCCACTTACCATGTAGTACCCTACCTCTATTACTCTTCTTACCGTACAGTACCCTACCTCTAATACTCCTCTTACCGTACAGTACTCTACCTCTATTACTCCACTTACCATGCAGTACCCTACCTCTATTACTCCACTTTCCGTACAGTACCCTACCTCTATTACTCCTCTTACCGTACAGTACCCTACCTCTATTACTCCACTTACTGTGCAGTACCCTACTTCTTTTACTCCACTTACCGTACAGTACCCTACCTCTATTACTCCACTTACCGTACAGTACCCTACCTCTATTACTCCACTTACCGTACAGTACCCTACCTCTATTACTCCACTTACCGTGCAGTACCCTATGTCTATTACTCCACTTACAGTACAGTACCCTACCTCTATTACTCCACTTACCGTACAGTACCATACCTCTATTACTCCACTTACCGTGCAGTAACCAACGTCTATTACTCCACTTACCGAACAGTACCCTACCTCTATTACTCCTCTTACCGTACAGTACCCTATGTCTATTACTCATTCTTACTATACAGTAACCTACCTCTATTACTCCACTTACCGTACAGTACCCTACCTCTATTACTCCACTTACCGTACAGTACCCTACCTCTATTACTCCACATACCGTACAGTACCCTACCTCTATTACTCCACTTACCGTACAGTACCCTACCTCTATTACTCCACTTACCGTACAGTACCCTACCTCTATTACTCCACTTACCGTACAGTACCCTACCCCTATTACTCCTCTTACCGTACAGTACCCTACCTAAATTACTCCACTTACTATACAGTACCCTACCTCTATTACTCCGCTTACCGTACTGTACCCTACCACTATTACTCCACTTACCATACAGTACCCTACCTCTATTACTCCACTTACCGTACAGTACCCTACCTCTATTACTCCACTTACCGTACAGTACCCTACCTCTATTACTCCACTTACCGTAAAGTACCCTACCTCTATTACTCCACTTACCATACAGTACCCTACCTCTATTACTCCACTTACTGTGCTGTACCCTACCTCTATTACTCCACTTACCGTACAGTACCCTACCTCTATTACTCCACTTACCGTACAGTACCCTACCTCTATTACTCCGCTTACTGTGCAGAACCCTACCTCTATTACTCCACTTACCATACAGTACCCTACCTCTATTACTCCACTTACTGTGCAGTACCCTACCTCTATTACTCCACTTACCGTACAGTACCCTACCTCTATTACTCCACTTACCGTACAGTACCCTACCTCTATTACTCCACTTACTGTGCAGTACCCTACCTCTTTTACTCCCCTTACCGTACAGTACCCTACCTCTATTACTCCACTTACCGTACAGTACCCTACCTCTATTACTCCACTTACCGTACAGTACCCTACCTCTATTACTCCACTTACCGTACAGTACCCTACCTCTATTACTCCACTTACCATGTAGTACCCTACCTCTATTACTCCACTTACCGTACAGTACCCTACCTCTATTACTCCACTTACCGTGCAGTACTCTATCTCTATTACTCTTCTTACCGTACAGTACCCTACCTCTAATACTCCTCTTACCGTACAGTACTCTACCTCTATTACTCCACTTACCGTGCAGTACCCTACCTCTATTACTCCACTTACCGTACAGTACCTTACCTCTATTACTCCACTTACTGTACAGTACCATACCTCAATTACTCCGCTTACCGTGCAGTACCCTACCTCTGTTACTCATTCTTACTATACAGTAACCTACCTCTAATACTCCTCTTACAGTACAGTACCCTACCTCTATTACTCCACTTACCATGCAGGACCCTACCTCTATTACTCCACTTACCATGCAGTACCCTACCTCTATTACTCCTCTTACCGTACAGTACCCTACCTCTATTACTCCACTTACTGTGCAGTACCCTACCTCTTTTACTCCACTTACCGTACAGTACCCTACCTCTATTACTCCACTTACCGTACAGTACCCTACCTCTATTACTCCACTTACCGTACAGTACCCTACCTCTATTACTCCACTTACCGTACAGTACCCTACCTCTATTACTCCACTTACCGTACAGTACCCTACCTCTATTACTCCACTTACCATACAGTCCCTACCTCTATTACTCCACTTACCGTATAGTACCCTACCTCTATTACTCCACTTACCATACAGTACCCTACCTCTATTACTCCACTTACTGTGCAGAACCCTACCTCTATTACCCCACTTACCATACAGTACCCTACCTCTATTACTCCACTTACTATGTAGTAGGTGGTTACTAAGGAGAGAGAAGTATGTATCCTTATTGGCATGTATTTGTAAAGCGCTGTCACATACCGTAGCGTGGTACAGCGGGGGTTACAGAGGGATGTAACCGCCAGAGAAATAAGGACAAACACGCGCTGACAGACACAGAAGGTAATGAGAGCCCCGATCCGGAGAGCTTACACTCTAGAGGGAATGAGGGACAAAAGGTAGAGTGGCTGCTCCTTGCGGGACGGAGTAGAGGGTTTGAATGGGGAAGTGCCACTGATTGAGCCACCTGTGCTGAAGCAGGGATATCCTGAAAACCTGACCTGTTCGGGGTCTTGAGGAACGCAGGTGAGAACCCCCCGGGGGTTAACTCTTTTGCTGCCTGAGGTGTCATTGTACTGGCAGTGCGGGAGTTAAAGGCGAGGTCACATGTCATAACGCCACATTTCGTCTCTTTGCTTTGCAGAACACGAGACTTCTCTGCTGCGTGTTTTCTCCGGTCAGCAAACTCCTTTCAACGTCCTTCAGAGCGGCCAGGCCCGGGGCGAGGACTGACGTACGCTCCTGCACAGGAGCTCGTTAAGAAAAGGAGGAATCGGAAAAACAAATATAAACAAACGCAGCAGGAAGGGCGCCTTGGGTTACATGGGAGACGATGCACTTGTTCAAAGCAAATACGTCCTGTAGGCGTGTGGAGGTACAAGATACACCGTGTATGTAGTGCTGCGTGCGCGAGAGATGCCCCACGACATTCACTATCTCTCTCACCAACAGGTGATTCAAACACATATCGGACTTCTCTGCCTCCCATAAACTGCTGGAACATTTGGGGTTAGCTCGAACCTCAGACAGAAGGAAGGCAAAGTCAGCTGTCCGCACAGACCATAAAGCTGCAGACCAGGCAATATCCCACGTGTGTTTTTAAAAAAAAAAAAATCCGTTCTGTGCTATGAGAAAATACTTGTAGCATTTTTTTTAAACCACTCTGAATGACATTTTTAATGTATTATAATGTAACAAGCATTTTTGGTTTCTATAGCAACCATTTACATAGTCACATCCCCTTCCTCTACTGAAACAGACTCTGGTACAACCCTTTTTGAGCCCTGGCCTCTCTCTAGAAGTACACCTGTTGTATCTAGTGATTGCCTGGTCAACTGATCTTCCCCACAGAACTTTGCATCTTTGGTCCTTTTCTGCTGCACAGCCATTTAGTGAACCCCCCGAGCCGAACCTTCGCCGATTGATCACAGGAGAACTAATCGATCGACAACTTAGCTAATTACTTATCATTGTGTGGATTGTATTGAAAAACACATTAAAGGGGAAAAAAACAATGAAAAAAAAAATGTCTCATCCAGCCGGCGGCAGCGGACCTGTCAGCACCTTCCTTCAGCTCTCTCTCCCATAACAATTACACATCCGTCCTCCGCTTTAAGGAACTCCAGCAGCTTTGAGTAAATAAACATGGCAGATGAAGAGATTGCAGCACTCGTCATTGACAATGGCTCTGGTATGTGCAAAGCCGGCATTGCTGGGATGATGCTGCCCGTGCTGTATTCCCCTCTATTGTTGGTCGCCCAAGACATCAGGGTGTCATGGTTGGCATGGGTCCGAAGGACAGGTTTGTAGGTGATGAGGCCCAGAGTAAGAGAGGTATCTTGACTCTAAAGTACCCATTGAATACGGCATTGTCACAAACTTGGATGACATGGAGAAAATCTGGCATCACACATTCTACAATGAGCTTCGTGTGGCCCCTGAAGAACACCCAGTTCTGCTCACAGAAGCCCCCCTGAACCTCAAGGCCAACAGAGAAAAGATGACACAGATCATGTTTGAGACCTTCAACACTCCAGCCATGTATGTTGCCATCGAGGCTATGCTTTATCTGTATGCTTTTGGTCGTACCACAGGTATCGTTATGGACTCTGGTGATGGTGTCACCCACACAGTGCCCATCTACGAGGGTTATGCCTTGCCTCACGCTATCCTGCATCTGAACTTGGCTGGTCATGACCTGACAGACTACCTCATGAAGATCTTGACCGAGAGAGGCTATGGCTTCACTACAATAGCTGAGAGGGAAATTGTGTGAGACATCAAGGAGAAGCTCTCTATGTTGCCCTTGACTTTGAACAGGAAATGGCCACCGCTGCTTCCTCTTCCTCCCTGGAGAAGAACTACGAACTGCCTGACAGTCAGGTCATCATAATCGGAAACAAGAGGCTTACTGTAGGTATCCAGAGGCCCTCTTCCAGTCTTCCTTCTTGGGTATGGAATTCTGCGGCATCCATGAGACTACTTTCAACTCCATCATGAAGTGGGATGTCGACATCCGTAAGGACCTGTACGCCAACACTGTCTGGAGGTAGCACAATGTACCCTGCAATTGCTGAAGGAATGCAGAAGGAAATCACTTCCCTGGCTCCCAGCACAATGAAAATCAAGATTATTGCCCTACCTGAGCGCAAATACTCTGTCTGGATTGGTGGCTCCATCCTGGCCTCACTCTCTACCTTCCATAAGATGTGGATAAGATGTGGATCAGCAAGCAGAAATACGATGAGTCCGGCCCATTCATTGTCCACCACAAATGCTTCTAAATGGACTGGTAGCAGATGCGTAGCATTTGCTGCATGAGTTCTTCAAAGTATTAATTTGCCTTGGCAAATGTGTACGCCTCATGCTAGCCTCGTGAAACTGGAATAGAGGCAACTTCCAAACGAACTTGCCCTGGGAATGTGAGACATCTTTAAGTCACAACTTGTTTGGGATTTTATAATGCAAGACTTTGACCTCTCTCCTCAACCCATTCCTTTGGTGTCAATGCTAGCATACCGTACCCTGTACACACTTCTGATACAAATCCTGGTGGGGATAGCAGTCTGGGTGACATTTAAACCAACGTCTTGCGTAAAAAGAAGCACTTCTGTGAAAGGCTGCCGATCTGCGTCAGTATTGGGAATAATGACACTTCTCCCCTTAAGTTATTCGTAGCTCTTCTGGGAGGAGTCAAGGCTGGAGATGTGTACAGGGTATCTGAGGTTAGGCTTCCCAACATCTACTGAGCGTTTAATATTCCAGTGTTTCACATCCGAGGCTGGTAAGAGTACATGAATGAATTGTCACTTCTGTCATGCCACACTTTCTAGTAAGGTTGTGTAACCAGGTCCCCCTTGCCATACTGCCCCCCCTCCTTCCGCTGCGCAGGGTCGCCGAGTACGAGGGAGTGAGGGGTACTGGTGTGCGAGCCGCGCGTTAACTAGAACTGCGGTCGGTTGTCAGGGACGTGATCGGGCCAGTTACCGGGGACGCGATCGGGCCGTTGTTAAGGCCGCGGTCGCGTTGCTGCAGCCCCGGCGGCTCGCGGAGCAGGGCGCCACCATTGTTAGATGCGTTGCGCATGCGCAGGGACTAGGAGCGCCGGGAAGACTCCAGGGAGTTCGCGCATGCGCAGTGAAGAGACAGTAAAGCCCGCGAAGCCCTGGCCAATCAGAGGAGGGCTCTGTAAAGGGACTTCAAGTCCCATGAGCCTCTGGAGGGCCCCATGACGCCAGGGAGCCAATAGGGCTGCAGGAGTTCTGCTGGCAACAAAGTAATACATTTCGCGGGCTTGGAGCATGCTGGTGAGTTGGTGAGAGGAGCAGCTAGGGGAAGGAGGTAGGGTGCAGGAGTCAGTGACTCCCTGCACTAGGCCAGCACTCCCCTAGGCCCCAGATAACCCTGAGTCATCCTAGCTGAGTGTTGTAGGGACAAGCCCTAGGTTAGGGACTCTGCCCCATTATCTAGTTATTAGTAGTGAACCAAGAATATTGATCGGTTACTGACAGAGAGCTGGACTATCTTCACGGAGGCCAAGCCAGCAGTGACTGCGGCCTGCGGGCAGCATACATATCCTCGCCAAGGCACAGACGGTGTGGAGCTGCGGTGATATTATCCACGCCGGAATTCACCCCACGCGTAGGAGGATATCACGACGATCCAACCCCGGTGGTATAGCAGCACCCGTGGCTGGAGCCCGGGCAGGTAACCCACTACCTCACGTGCACCAACCAGGCCTATCACCAGACATAGTGGCTGCGCAGTCACACACACACTTGTATGTGATTTGGGAGTGCGAGACATTGGGTTGGGTTTACTGGACACGGGGTGGGATCACTCTGTGGAGGTGTTAGCGTCCGCCGTGACGCATAAAGGTTAGCGTCCGCCGTGACACCTAAGAGCTTAGCGTCTGCCGTGACGTATAAAGTGTGGGCACCCGCCGTGGTGCAAGTTAGCGTTAGCATCCTGTAAGACGCCGTAGTCTGGTTGCCCTTAGCGGGGGAACCTTGTTGCTATGTGTTGATGTTACTTGTCTCTATATGCTCGTTAGTAAAATCACCAGTTGTTATCCAATCTGTTCTACGTGGTTATTGTGTATTGTCCTGCGAGGAACCGCTCCCCCTCTGGTGGGAGCCATCGCAGGTGGAGGCGCTGCATCGTTGTAAGTGAGTACCCCTAGTATAATTGCCCCAGGTTCCCCGTGGCGGAAGCTCAGCCCTCCTGTGAGCCACCAGGTAATGCACCACACCTATGGTAACATTGTGTGTTTCTCCGCACCCACAGTATAATCTGCGATTGGGGGGGGGGAAATCCGTTACATTTGGAGGCGCTGCTGAGATCACCCTGGGGTGCCCTGTTTTCATTTTTCCAAATTTGTCCAATTCATATTTTTCATCATGTCCGTGCCGTCAAAGCAAGACGTCCATGACTGGGCCTTAGCGCGCTGCGTGTCCCCAAGGCGCGTGGTTGCAGTGGCGGGAGTACCCACCGACACGGACTGTTACATTGTACGCACCCAAGTACGGGACTGCCCGGGACTAGCCACTGCCCGGCTGATAGACTTTAAACTGGGGGTCGCTGGTCGAAAAACCACCTACCTTATGGCCACCACCCATGACATATGTTCAGAGACTGTCCCGCTTGTATTGAACCTACCCGAGCCCTCTACAGAGGACTGTATCATGATCTATCCTGACACCCAGGCCCCTGACGACGCGCCCACACCCACTGGACCAAGCGCGAGCCACTGGGCCGCCAGTACTCCTCAATGGACGGGCCCCCCCAAGGTCTCCTTCACCCCGAGCGGTATCGGGGGGAACCGCAGCTGGGCGGGACGCCCACCCACCTCACCTACTCCTGATAGACGGTCCGGTGGCGGGCCTTCAAACATGCCTAGTGTAGGAGCTGGACACAGCAGTGGCGACTTTTCCTTGAATCTGATCGCCTCCCAACTAGTAGAAGATGTCACCATCTCGATCCAAGCCCAGCACTACCGGAAACTAAAAGCTTTTTCTGGGATTCTGCCGACTCCAGCGGGAGAAGAAGGGATCGAGGCCTGGAGGGAACATACGCTCCCCGCCAAAGCGGAGTGGTCGTGTTCTGAAGCCAGCAAAAGACAAAGGCTGGTCGAGTGCCTCCGAGGCCCCGCCGCCCGGTTGGCACGGACTCACCGAAGCGTGGAGGGAGAAGTTACTGCCCAGGAACTAGTAGAAATGCTGATCCAGTCCTTTGCTCGAAACGACGACGAGGATGAACTAATGGCTCAGTTCAAAGCTCTTCGCCAAAAGGAAGGACAGGATTTATCGGCCTTCGTTTGCGATCTACAGCTATCCCTGGGGACTCTTCTGGACAAACATATAATTTCCGCGGCCGAGGCGGATCGATACCGACTCAAACAGTTACTAAAGGGATCGCTACCGGATCACAACATAGCTATAATGATGCGGGCTGCACCGACCGCTGTAATACCCCCCAAGTACGGAGAATTACTGGAGTACATCCGAGGATACGAAGTGCAGCGACATTTCCATGAACCAAAGAAATCCAAAGCTACCATCAAGGGTGACCCCGCGGTTCCCGCTGCCTCGAAGGGTAAGAAATCTTCCACCCCAGAGGAAGAAGCGACTCACAAGCCGCCTGCCAGGGAAAGTCGTGTTCCTGAGAGGTCATCCTCTGCATACAAGGGGCGTCCTGATCGTCGCGAAGTAGTTTGCTACAACTGCGGGAAAAAGGGCCACGTCTCTTACAACTGCCCGGAGAGGGAGGACTCCCCAGAAGAAAAACCGCCCGACAGAAGAAACCCAGCCCGGTCGATGGTATGCCTAGTACAAACTGCCGAGTCGGGCCCGGAAACCCCTTCGGGAGCCACCGATGTCCCTGCTGACGCCAGCACCGGGGATGATGTCTACACCCGGGAAGCCCTTAGCCAAGTAGGCCCCGCAGCTATAGTACGGGTGTTACTGGAAGGGATCTATGTGCGGCACTACTGGGGATCACAAGTGACTATTATATACCGCCCGTTCTATGACCAGCACCTCAGACACTGCCCCCTGAGAGCGGCCGATCATGTAAAGGTACGGGGGCTAAGCAACGAAGACTACCCTATCGATGGGATTGTAAAGGTCGAAATAGAAATACCCCAGCTAAACACTGGCAAGAGACACCCCATGCAGGTGGCGGCCCTGGTCTGTCCGGAGCCCCAAGACCAGTACAAGTACCCGATCATCTTGGTGCACCAAAGCGGATATAGTACAAGCGGTGATCCGAGCATATCTGAAAGAGACTAACGAGTTGCCGCTAGCCACCTCTCTCCTAGATCCGGTCCTACGAGAAGAGTGCAAACGGGTATACGCCATGGAGCGCCACGGGGATCTCTACAACCGTCAACGCGGACTGACAACCATATTACCAGGGGGAGTGCAAAGGATGGTGTTGTTATCCCGAACGAGATGAGAGCGACCAGCTGTTCTCTCTGGAGAATGCGCCTGAAGAAGATGAGGTTCAGAGAGGGTATAGGGTACTACCTGAAGTGAAGGAGTGGATGGCTAAGATCCCTCTATGAACCCACGTGTATGTGCAGAATCTCTCCCCCTTCCCGATGGAATTTGATGCCGACCAGAAGTTGGGTTGCATATATCCAGTCAGCCCTGTAGAAACCACGCCTCAGGTGAAGGCGGCCGTGGAGGAGCGGTTAGTCGATCTGGATTTCGATTTCGTTGAGACGACGCTGTCTAGCAAGTGTAAAGAACGGCTGACAACCCAGCTGCTCCAACGACGACATGTGTTCTCCACGAGTGAGATGGATGTGGGGTGCAGTCGCAGTGCCCAACATACCATTCGACTGACCGATGCCACTCCGTTCCGGGAACGCTCACGTCGCATTGCCCCGCGTGATGTGGACTATGTGAGGAACGCCATACAAGACATGGAGACCGCTGGGATTGTGACGGAGTGCCGGGGACCCTATACGTCCCCCATAGTGGTGGTGCGGAAAAAGAACGGGTCCGTGTGACTGTGTGTCGACTATCGAACCCTGAACAATCGTACTATACCAGATCAGTACAACCTTCCGCGCATTGAAGAGATCCTGAATGCGCTGAATGGAAGTCAATGGTTTAGCGTGCTCGACCTCCGATCCGGGTACTATCAGGTGCCTATGACTGCGGAAGACCAGGAGAAAACAGCTTTCGTCTGCCACTTGGGATTCTACCAGTTTACCCGTATGCCCCAAGGTATATGTGGGGCACCTGCTACCTTCCAAAGGCTGATGGAGAAGACTATCGGAGACATGAGCCCGCGGGAGTGTCTTGTATACTTGGATGACATCATTGTCTTCGGAAGAACTCTAGAAGAGCACGAAGAGCGGTTACTTAAAGTGATAGACCGTCTGGGGAATGAAGGGCTGAAATTGTCCCTAGACAAGTGTCGGTTTTGCCATACCTCAGTAACCTACGTGGGACACATCGTGTCCGCCCAAGGGATCGCCACCGACCCCGCCAAGGTAGAAGCAGTCATGAACTGGCCTCGTCCCGAGAATGTCACGGAGCTGCGATCCTTCCTGGGATTCTGCGGGTACTACCGTCGGTTCGTGGAAGGATACTCTAGTAAGGCGAAACCCCTGAACAATCTGTTGAAGATATACCCCGAAGAAACCGGGAGGAAGACTGTATCGGCTCGCTAACCGTTTGGCGATAAATGGACGTCTGAGTGCGAACAGGCCTTCTCGAAATTGAAGAAATGTGAAGAAATGTCTGACCGAAGCACCGGTGCTTGCGTATGCTGATCCCGAACAACCATACGTTCTGCATGTGGATGCCAGTCTCAATGGACTGGGCGCCGTCCTGCACCAGAAGCACCCCGAGGGCCTTCGGCCTGTCGCCTACATCAGTCGCAGTCTGACCCCCAGTGAACAGTGGTACCCTGTCCACAAGTTGGAGTTTCTGGCTCTCAAGTGGGCTATCACCGAGAAGCTCCATGATTACTTGTACGGTGTTGCCTTCGAGGTAAGGACGGATAACAATCCACTCACATACGTCAACATCTCGGCCAAATTGGACACCGCCGGACACCGCTGGCTGGCCGCCCTAAGCAACTACAGTTTCTCCATGAAGTATAAGCCGGGACCTTTGAATATAGGGGCTGATGCTCTATCCAGACGGCCCGGGTTATGTGCTATTCCGGACGATGAGGAATGGGAAGAACTCCCAGGACCCAGAGTACGAGCTATGTGTAGCATGGCCGCCATCGTCCACGACCAAGTGGCCTTTTCAGAATTAAGAGTGGCCGACTCATTGGGATGCCGGTCGCAGGCTTTCCCAGCCGCCTACTGCGACCCAAAAGGGATGAACATCACGCATGACAAGGTGTTACGGTGGAAAGATCTGGTAGACTATCAAATACGAGATCCTGTTGTCAGTATCATCCGACAAGCCGTTGCCCGGAGGAATCCCACCCTTCTGAAGCGTGCACCAAATGACTTAGTGGCTTTGCTCATGCGGGAATGGGAAAAATTTGAAATAGACAATGGCTTACTATATCGGGTGGTGCAATACCACAACCACCCGGATAGGCGACAACTAGTTCTCCCTAAGAACTTACAATACCTGGTGTTGAGGTCCCTACATGATGATCATGGACATCTTGGGATAGAAAAGACCTTTGGGTTGGTCAGAGATCGCTTTTTCTGGCCCAATATGCGAGAGGCCGTTGAACGACACTGTCGCTGTTGTACCAGGTGTATACAGCGCAAGACCCTGCCTACTCGAGCAGCCCCCATGGGCCATCTAAAAAGTTCTAGCCCCATGGACCTTGTGTGTATGGACTTTCTGTGCATTGAGCCTGATAGCCGGGGAATATGCAACGTGTTGGTCATCACAGACCATTACACCCGTTATGCCCAGGCCTTCCCCATGAAAGATCAGAAAGCCATCACAGTTGCAAAAATATTATGGGAGAAGTACTTCGTACACTATGGTCTCCCCAACCGCCTTCACTCTGACCAAGGGCGGGACTTTGAGAGCACCTTGATCAGAGAACTACTCAAAATGCTGAGCATCACCAAGTCACGAACAACCCCGTATCACCCCGAAGGAGATGCACTGCCCGAGGGCTTTAATCGAACCTTACTGGACATGCTCGGAACTCTGCAGAGTGCTCAGAAAACTGAATGGAGTCGACATGTGGAGGCTTTGGTGCATGCGTATAACTGTACCAGACACGAGTCAACTGGATTCTCCCCATACTTCCTCATGTTTGGGCGAGAGGCGAGACTGCCAGTGGATGTGCGCCTTCGCGTCTCGACAGATGGGATACACAACGCTACCCATTTCAAATACGTGCAAAGGCTCAAAGACAGCTTACAGCAGGCCTATCGACAGGCTGAGAAGGCTACAGCTAAGCTGAACGCTGATAATAAAAGGCGATACGATCATCAGGTCAAATATCGAGAACTTCTTCCTGGGGATGCTGTGTTGCTTCGCAATCTCGGAGTCCCGGGAAAACACAAATTAGCCGACCGATGGAGAGATGGAGTGTATGAAATAGAATCCCAGATGCCTGGCCTCCCGGTCTATCGCATCAAAGACACTGACGGACGGGTGAAGGTATGGCACCGTAATCATCTTCTCCCCATTCCACAAGTGGAAGATGAAGAGACAGAGATACTGACCACACCGCTCAACGGTGAGCCCGACGTATCAGTGCTGGGTCAAGAGACTGTCAATAACGAGACCCACTCTGAAACTCCTGAAGATCCTATGGAAGGACCCTCTCAAAGGGACTGCTCCACAGAAGGGGTCTCTCCCGGAGGAGATACGGGTAAAGGGCCCCGTAGGCCAACGCCTACTAAGGTGGCACCAACAGGCCAGCCTTTGGATCCACAGAGCCCGAGCTTTGTGCCTAACAGAGACTGTGCAGAGACATTTCTCCCCTCAAGGGAAGAGGCTGAGCCTCAGGACTGTGCTTATTACTCCCCCGAGGGAGTTGCAGAAGAACAGCTCTGACGGAGCCAAAGAGTCAGGTACCCTCCAACTCGGGTAACCTATGATCAAATGGGGGCACCCCATTATGCGGCTCAGCAGTGTTCTCGGAGCAAGATCCAATCTGTGATTGTGATGCTCACGGAATTGTGCAATATTCTTTAGAGTCATGCATGTGCTAAGTTATGTTTTCAAATGCATTTTCATTATATAACTGCTGTATATAGTTACATTGATTTGAGTCCCAAGCGAGGACGTTGGGATTTTACCAGGGGGAGGATGTAACCATGTCCCCCTTGCCATACTGACCCCCCTCCTTCCGCTGCGCAGGGCCGCCGAGTACAACGGAGTGAGGGGTACTGGTGCGCGAGCCGCGCGTTAACTAGAACTGCGGCCGGTTGTCAGGGACGCGATCGGGCCGCTTGCCGGGGACGTGATCGGGCCGTTGTTAAGGCCGCGGTCGTGTTGCTGCGGCCCCGGCGGCTCGCGGAGCAGGGCGCCGCCATTGTTAGATGCGTCGCGCATGCGCAGGGACTAGGAGCGCCGGGAAGACTCCAGGGAGTTTGCGCATGCGCAGTGAAGAGACAGTAAAGCCCGCGAAGCCCTGGCCAATCAGAGGAGGGCTCTGTAAAGGGACTTCAAGTCCCATGAGCCTCTGGAGGGCCCCATGACGCCACGGAGCAAATAGGGCTGCAGGAGTTCTGCTGGCAACAAAGTGATACATTTCGCGGGCTTGGAGCATGCTGGTGAGTTGGTGAGAGGAGCAGCTAGGGGAAGGAGGTAGGGTGCAGGAGTCAGTGACTCCCTGCACTAGGCCAGCACTCCCCTAGGCCCCAGATAACCCTGAGTCATCCTAGCTGAGTGTTGTAGGGACAGGCCCTAGGTTAGGGACTCTGCCCCATTATCTAGTTATTAGTAGTGAACCAAGAATATTGATCGGTTACTGACAGAGAGCTGGACTATCTTCATGGAGGCCAAGCCAGCAGTGACTGCGGCCTGTGGGCAGCATACATATCCTCGCCAAGGCACAGACGGTGTGGAGCTGCGGTGATATTATCCACGCTGGAATTCACCCCACGCGTAGGAGGATATCACGACGATCCAACCCCGGTGGTATAGCAGCACCCGTGGCTGGAGCCCGGGCAGGTAACCGACTACCTCACGTGCACCAACCAGGCCTATCACCAGACATAGTGGCTGCACAGTCACACACACACTTGTATGTGATTTGGGAGTGCGAGACATTGGGTTGGGTTTACTGGACACGGGGTGGGATCACTCTGAGCAGGTGTTAGCGTCCGCCGTGACGTATAAAGGTTAGCGTCCGCCGTGACGCATAAAGGTTAGCATCCGCCGTGACGCCTAAGAGGTTAGCGTCCGCCGTGACGTATAAAGTGTGAGCACCCGCCGTGGTGCAAGTTAGCGTTAGCATCCTGTAAGACGCCGTAGTCTGGTTGCCCTTAGCGGTGGAACCTTGTTGCTATGTGTTGATGTTACTTGTCTCTATATGCTCGTTAGTAAAATCACCAGTTCTTATCCAATCTGTTCTACGTGGTTATTGTGTATTGTCCTGTGAGGAACCACTCCCCCTCTGGTGGGAGCCATCGCAGGTGGAGGCTCTGCATCGTTGTAAGTAAGTACCTCTAGTATAATTGCCCCAGGTTCCCCGTGAGGGAAGCTCAGCCCTCCTGTGAGCCACCAGGTAATGCACCACACCTATGGTAACATTGTGTGTTTCTCCGCACCCACAGTATAATCTGCGATTGGGGGGTGGGGAACCCGTTACAGTTGCAAAACATGGCGTCCACGCCATAGAACCATTTTATCTTAGCCCAGCTTGTTTTCCCAACAAACAACACGGGGCTTAAAGAAATGTCACAAACCTATTGCAGTTACACCTGTAAATTTATGCATCTGAGTTAATTTATGTAAACAGATGACCGTAGAAAACCAAAATGTGTTAGTCACCCTCAGGTTGAGAAACTCCAAGAAACACTTCATTGTGTAAGGAAAAAATAAAGCGCTGCAGTAATAACGTAACAAAATGGCAACCTGGCCTGGTGCTTTAAGGGGCCGTCCCACTTACCGATGCACAAGAATTACCGTCTTCCTCTAAACATGCCAGGAAGCAGAGGATATGAACACATGGGGATCGCCATTATTATGGCTCTAGAAATGATGAATTATGTTGTATTTTAATGCTTTTTATTTAGCAATGTATTGGTCATCTCAGCGCCTTAATTCCCATTGGCACAAAGTGTTACTGACATTTTGGCTCCTGAGTAGAGATGGGCAAATTTTGGGGTCGGATCTGGATCCGCAGCGGATCGGCCGGTTCCGTCGGTCCGCGGATTTCAGCGGATCAATTTCAAGAAGTGCAATTTGTGTTATTATTACCAATACACTCCGCCAATTCCGCCACCGCGGACGGATTTGTCAAATCCAATCAATGGATCGTTAAGAATCCGCCAACGGATTGCTGAATATGCCAGTTGGCATCCCCTCTTGCCATGTGCCGCACCAGCTGTCATCCCCTCTTGCCTTGTGCCGTACCAGCTGGCATCTCCTCTTGTCTTGTGCCGTACCAGCTGTCATCCCCTCTTGTCTTGTGCCGTACCAGATGGCATCCACTCTTGCCTTGTGCCGTACCAGCTGGCATCCCCTCTTGCCTTGTGCCGTACCAGCTGGCATCCCCTCTTGCCTTGTGCCGTACCAGCTGGCATCCCCTCTTGCCTTGTGCCGTACCAGCTGGCATCCCCTCTTGTCTTGTGCCGTACCAGCTGTCATCCCCTCTTGTCTTGTGCCGTACCAGCTGGCATCCCCTCTTATCTTGTGCAATACCAGCTGGCATCCACTCTTGCCTTGTGCCGTACCAGCTGGCATCCCCTCTTGTCTTGTGCCGTACCAGCTGGCATCCCCTCTTGCCTTGTGCCATACCAGCTGGCATCCCCTCTTGCCTTGTGCCGCACCAGCTGGCATCCCCTCTTGCCCTGTGCCATACCAGCTGGCATCCCCTCTTGCCTTGTGCCGTACCAGCTGGCATCCCCTCTTCCCTTGTGCCATACCAGCTGGCATCCCCTCTTGCCTTGTGCCGTACCAGCTGGCATCACCTCTTGCCTTGTGCCATACCAGCTGGCATCCCCTCTTGCCTTGTGCCATACCAGCTGGCATCCCCACTTGCCTTGTGCCGTACCAGCTGGCATCCCCTCTTGCCCTGTGCCGTACCAGCTGGCATCCCCTCTTGCCTTGTGCCGTACCAGCTGGCATCCCCTCTTGCCCTGTGCCATACCAGCTGGCATCCCCTCTTGCCTTGTTCCGTGCCAGCTGTCATCCCCTCTTGCCTTGTGCCGTATCAGCTGGCATCTCCTCTTGCCTTGTGCCGTACCAGCTGGCATCTCCTCTTGTCTTGTGTCATACCAGCTGGCATCCCTTCTTGCCTTGTGCCGTGCCAGCTGGCATCCCCTCTTGCCCTGTGCCATACCAGTTGGCATCCCCTCTTGACATGTGCCGCTCCAGCTGTCATCCCCTCTTGCCTTGTGCCGTACCAGCTGGCATCTCCTCTTGTCTTGTGCCGTACCAGCTGTCATCCCCTCTTGTCTTGTGCCGTACCAGCTGGCATCCCCTCTTGCCTTGTGCCGTACCAGCTGGCATCCCCTCTTGCCTTGTGCCGTACCAGCTGGCATCCCCTCTTGTCTTGTGCCGTACCAGCTGGCATCCCCTCTTGCCTTGTGCCGTACCAGCTGGCATCCCAACTTGTCTTGTGCCGTACCAGCTGGCATCCCCTCTTGTCTTGTGCCATACCAGCTGGCATCCCCTCTTGTCTTGTGCCGTACCAGCTGGCATCCCCTCTTGCCTTGTGCCGTACCAGCTGGCATCCCCTCTTGCCCTGTGCCGTACCAGCTGGCATCCCCTCTTGTCTTGTGCCATACCAGCTGGCATCCCCTCTTGCCTTGTGCCATACCAGCTGGCATCACCTCTTGCCTTGTGCCGTACCAGCTGGCATCCCCTCTTCCCTTGTGCCTTACCAGCTGGCATCCCCTCTTGTCCTGTGCCATACCAGCTGGCGTCCCCTCTTGCCTTGTGCCGTACCAGCTGGCATCCCCTCTTGTCCTGTGCCGTACCAGCTGGCATCCCCTCTTGCCTTGTGCCATACCAGCTGGCATCCCCTCTTGCCCTGTGCCATACCAGCTGGCATCCCCTCTTGCCTTGTGCCATACCAGCTGGCATCTCCTCTTGTCTTGTGCCGTACCAGCTGGCATCCCCTCTTGCCTTGTGCCGTGCCAGCTGGCATCCCCTCTTGCCCTGTGCCATACCAGTTGGCATCCCCTCTTGCCATGTGCCGCACCAGCTGTCATCCCCTCTTGCCCTGTGCCATACCAGTTGGCATCCCCTCTTGCCATGTGCCGCACCAGCTGTCATCCCCTCTTGCCTTGTGCCGTACCAGCTGGCATCTCCTCTTGTCTTGTGCCGTACCAGATGTCATCCCCTCTTGTCTTGTGCCGTACCAGCTGGCATCCCCTCTTGCCTTGTGCCGTACCAGCTGGCATCCCCTCTTGCCTTGTGCAGTACCAGCTGGCATCCCCTCTTGTCTTGTGCCGTACCAGCTGGAATCCCCTCTTGCCTTGTGCCGTACCAGCTGGCATCCCCTCTTGTCTTGTGCCATACCAGCTGGCATCCCCTCTTGTCTTGTGCCGTACCAGCTGGCATCCCCTCTTGTCTTGTGCCGTACCAGCTGGCATCCCCTCTTGCCTTGTGCCGTACCAGCTGGCATCCCCTCTTATCTTGTGCCGTACCAGCTGGCATCCCCTCTTGCCTTGTGCCATACCAGCTGGCATCCCCTCTTGTCTTGTGCCGTACCAGCTGGCATCCCCTCTTACCTTGTGCCGTACCAGCTGGCATCCCCTCTTCCCTTGTGCCATACCAGCTGGCATCCCCTCTTGCCTTGTGCCATACCAGCTTGCATCACCTCTTGCCTTGTGCTGTACCAGCTGGCATCCCCTCTTGCCTTGTGCCATACCAGCTGGCATCCCCTCTTGTCTTGTGCCATACCAGCTGGCATCCCCTCTTGCCCTGTGCCGTACCAGCTGGCATCTCCTCTTGCCTTGTGCCGTACCAGCTGGAATCCCCTCTTGCCTTGTGCCGTACCAGCTGGCATCTCCTCTTGTCTTGTGCCATACCAGCTGTCATCCCCTCTTGTCTTGTGCCGTACCAGCTGGCATCCCCTCTTGCCTTGTGCCGTACCAGCTGGCATCCCCTCTTGCCTTGTGCCGTACCAGCTGGCATCCCCTCTTGTCTTGTGCCGTACCAGCTGGCATCCCCTCTTGCCTTGTGCCGTACCAGCTGGCATCCCCTCTTGTCTTGTGCCATACCAGCTGGCATCCCCTCTTGTCTTTTGCCGTACCAGCTGGCATCCCCTCTTGTCTTGTGCCGTACCAGCTGGCATCCCCTCTTGCCTTGTGCCGTACCAGCTGGCATCCCCTCTTGTCTTGTGCCGTACCAGCTGGCATCCCCTCTTGCCTTGTGCCATACCAGCTGGCATCCCCTCTTGTCTTGTGCCGTACCAGCTGGCATCCCCTCTTGCCCTGTGCCATACCAGCTGGCATCCCCTCTTGCCTTGTGCCGTGCCAGCTGGCATTCCCTCTTGCCTTGTGCCATACCAGCTGGCATCCCCTCTTGTCTTGTGCCGTACCAGCTGGCATCCCCTCTTGCCTTGTGCCGCACCAGCTGGCATCCCCTCTTGCCCTGTGCCATACCAGCTGGCATCCCCTCTTGCCTTGTGCCGTACCAGCTGGCATCCCCTCTTCCCTTGTGCCATACCAGCTGGCATCCCCTCTTGTCTTGTGCCGTACCAGCTGGCATCCCCTCTTCCCTTGTGCCATACCAGCTGGCATCCCCTCTTGCCTTGTGCCATACCAGCTGGCATCACCTCTTGCCTTGTGCCGTGCCAGCTGGCATCCCCTCTTGCCCTTTGCCATACCAGTTGGCATCCCCTCTTGCCATGTGCCACACCAGCTGTCATCCCCTCTTGCCCTGTGCCATACCAGTTGGCATCCCCTCTTGCCATGTGCCGCACCAGCTGTCATCCCCTCTTGCCTTGTGCCATACCATTTGGCATCCCCTCTTGCCATGTGCCACACCAGCTGTCATCCCCTCTTGCCCTGTGCCATACCAGTTGGCATCCCCTCTTGCCATGTGCCGCACCAGCTGGCATCTCCTCTTGTCTTGTGCCGTACCAGCTGTCATCCCCTCTTGTCTTGTGCCGTACCAGCTGGCATCCCCTCTTGCCTTGTGCCGTACCAGCTGGCATCCCCTCTTGTCTTGTGCCATACCAGCTGGCATCCCCTCTTGTCTTGTGCCGTACCAAGCTGGCATCCCCTCTTGTCTTGTGCCGTACCAGCTGGCATCCCCTCTTGCCTTGTGCCGTAACAGCTGGCATCCCCTCTTATCTTGTGCCGTACCAGCTGGCATCCCCTCTTGCCTTGTGCCATACCAGCTGGCATCCCCTCTTGTCTTGTGCCGTACCAGCTGGCATCCCCTCTTGCCTTGTGCCGCACAAGCTGGCATCCCCTCTTGACCTGTGCCATACCAGCTGGCATCCCCTCTTGCCTTGTGCCGTACCAGCTGGCATCCTCTCTTCCCTTGTGCCATACCAGCTGGCATCCCCTCTTGCCTTGTGCCATACCAGCTTGCATCACCTCTTGCCTTGTGCCGTACAAGCTGGCATCCCCTCTTGCCTTGTGCCATACCAGCTGGCATCCCCTCTTGTCTTGTGCCATACCAGCTGGCATCCCCTCTTGCCCTGTGCCGTACCAGCTGGCATCTCCTCTTCCCTTGTGCCGTACCAGCTGGCATCCCCTCTTGCCTTGTGCCGTACCAGCTGGCATCTCCTCTTGTCTTGTGCCGTACCAGCTGTCATCCCCTCTTGTCTTGTGCCGTACCAGCTGGCATCCCCTCTTGCCTTGTGCCGTACCAGCTGGCATCCCCTCTTGCCTTGTGCCGTACCAGCTGGCATCCCCTCTTGCCTTGTGCCGTACCAGCTGGCATCCCCTCTTGCCTTGTGCCGTACCAGCTGGCATCCCCTCTTGCCTTGTGCCGTACCAGCTGGCATCCCCTCTTGTCTTGTGCCGTACCAGCTGGCATCCCCTCTTGCCTTGTGCCGTACCAGCTTGCATCCCCTCTTGTCTTGTGCCGTACCAGCTGGCATCCCCTCTTGCCTTGTGCCGCACCAGCTGGCATCCCCTCTTGCCCTGTGCCATACCAGCTGGCATCCCCTCTTGCCTTGTGCCGTACCAGCTGGCATCCCCTCTTCCCTTGTGCCATAACATCTGGCATCCCCTCTTGCCTTGTGCCGTACCAGCTGGCATCCCCTCTTGCCTTGTGCCATAACATCTGGCATCCCCTCTTGCCTTGTGCCGTACCAGCTGGCATCCCCTCTTGTCCTGTGCCGTACCAGCTGGCATCTCCTCTTGCCTTGTGCCATACCAGCTGGCATCCCCTCTTGCCCTGTGCCATACCAGCTGGTATCCCCTCTTGCCTTGTGCCGTACCAGCTGGTATCCCCTCTTGCCTTGTGCAATACCAGCTGGCATCCCCTCTTGCCTTGTGCCGTACCAGCTGGCATCTCCTCTTGCCTTGTGCCGTACCAGCTGGCATCCCCTCTTGCCTTGTGCCGTACCAGCTGGCATCCCCTCTTGCCCTGTGCCGTACCAGCTGGCATCCCCTCTTGTCTTGTTCCATACCAGCTGGCATCCCCTCTTGCCTTGTGCCATACCAGCTGGCATCCCCTCTTGCCTTGTGCCATACCAGCTGGCATCCCCTCTTGCCCTGTGCCATACCAGCTGGCATCCCCTCTTCCCTTGTGCCATACCAGCTGGCATCCCCTCTTGCCTTGTGCCATACCAGCTGGCATCCCCTCTTGCCTTGTGCCATACCAGCTGGCATCCCCTCTTGCCCTGTGCCATACCAGCTGGCATCCCCTCTTGCCCTGTGCCGTACAAGCTGGCATCCCCTCTTGCCTTGTGTCGTACCAGCTGGCATCCCCTCTTGCCTTGTGCCGTACCAGCTGGCATCCCCTCTTGCCCTGTGCCATACCAGCTGGTATCCCCTCTTGCCTTGTGCCGTACCAGCTGGCATCCCCTCTTGCCTTGTGCAATACCAGCTGGCATCCCCTATTGCCTTGTGCCGTACCAGCTGGCATCTCCTCTTGCCTTGTGCCGTACCAGCTGGCATCCCCTCTTGCCTTGTGCCGTACCAGCTGGCATCCCCTCTTGCCCTGTGCCGTACCAGCTGGCATCCCCTCTTGTCTTGTTCCATACCAGCTGGCATCCCCTCTTGCCTTGTGCCATACCAGCTGGCATCCCCTCTTGCCTTGTGCCATAACAGCTGGCATCCCCTCTTGCCCTGTGCCATACCAGCTGGCATCCCCTCTTCCCTTGTGCCATACCAGCTGGCATCCCCTCTTGCCTTGTGCCATACCAGCTGGCATCCCCTCTTGCCTTGTGCCATACCAGCTGGCATCCCCTCTTGCCCTGTGCCATACCAGCTGGCATCCCCTCTTGCCCTGTGCCGTACAAGCTGGCATCCCCTCTTGCCTTGTGCCGTACCAGCTGGCATCCCCTCTTGCCTTGTGCCGTACCAGCTGGCATCCCCTCTTGCCTTGTGCCGTACCAGCTAGCATCCCCTCTTGCCTTGTGCCGTACCAGCTGGCATCCCCTCTTGCCTTGTGCCGTACCAGATGGCATCCCCTCTTGCCTTGTGCCATACCAGCTGGCATCTCCTCTTGCCTTGTGCCGTACCGCTCCACCTGAGTGGAAGGCAAGCACCTTCCACGCCTCTTTTGGCCACCATGAGTGCAGCCACGACGATATGATTACTATTGAAGTGACCACATGGTCTTGACACCAAAAGACCAGTGGCCCTCAGGTGCTGCCAGTGTTCTGGCATCTTATAGAAAGAAAACCCAATGGCCCATACACACCAAGCGGTGGTAAGGAACACCGGGGCTGTGTGCCGATTCCACCTCCCGTTCTCCTCACCACCGATTGCTGTATCTGGGGCAAAGTGGCAACAACAAGTTTCGGTGCAAAGGGGCGTCCTGCTCATCTTGCAAAATATATCAAGTTCCCTTTTTCTGCTTTATTCTGCTTTACCTGATAAACTCAACCTCATCATGTTAAGCAGAATAACGGCTCCCTTTTTCTAATCCCTGTGATAGAGTGGTTGGCGTGGGGCTGTCTGCGCCTCCTTGACGCATGCAGTGGTAAGCCTGTCATATTGTTATTTGTATGTGCTTTGGGCCTCAATCATGCACCGATTGCTGGATCTTTGCATGTCAATCACAAGTTTAGGCCCATGTTTACCAAGCAGTGCTATTTCACACCGCCCATTCTGGCCCACTGACCTACATTAGCTCCTATTGGGCTTCGCTCCTTAAGGTGCGTGTGTCTGAGGACACAGAACAGACTCACCTGCTTTACATTGTAAATCCTCAGTTGCTTGGTCACTCCCCCGCCCCGAGGCGTGATGTAAGAAGCCCGGCAAATGTCACCATCACACGCCCAGCTCACCTGGATTATGAAATACAATGTCAAAGTCAAGAAGATTGATCACCGCCCCGCAGATTACACACGCGGCTCCTGCGTGCCGCACAGGGGACCCTCCTTTCCCACTCATCTCGTCCCATGGGAGATAAGAAAATTGGTTTATTTTGTGACATCAGCAAAAAAAAAAAGAAACACATCGCAATGGGAACCCGAAGACGTGTGGGGTGTTAAACAGCCATATATCAGGGACGAGGTTATTAGAACGTTACATTACCTGCATACAGCGCATTGCAGCGCGTACACAGCTCACTGCGCACTGCAGAACATACGCAGCGTTATCGCTGCCATTGGAAAAAAGAGATATTTGGATATGTGCTCACCACAGATATACTGTAATATGTCATAGAAATGGCCAGAATAGTTCTGCGCGTGTATGTAATTGTATGCTCTCCGCTTCAGTATACACCGATAGCGATTGACAGCCACCAGGTGAGAAGGTGTCAATGCCAAAGAAATACTTAATTGAAGTTTCAGCGTTGCTCCGTTCTCCGTAATGCTGTGCGCCCTGCGGAGACTTCCATGCGGAGCAGAAACCATGTTTCCACCCCAGAGGTGCCTGCGGGAAAAGGTGCGTTGCAATTGGGTCGCGGTTACTTCTCGCTGCGCACTTCGCGGGGCATTGGTTTCTCTAAACCAGGAGTGGCCAACTCCAGTCGAAGACTGAGTCACTGATTGAGCCACCTGTGCTGAAGCAGGGGTATCTTTAAATCCGGACCTGTTGGTGGCCCTTGAGGACTGGACTGGCCGCCCGTGCTCTTCACCTCTCTGGTGAGCTCATGGCTTAGCCATTCCTTTCACTAATCCAGAATCCAGGTCATTTACACCCATTTTCCTTTTTCTCCAGCGGACGGCGAGCTGTGAAAACATGGCCGCTCTGTGTGAAAGGCGAGGGAGTCCGACCCTTAATATGCCACATTAAAGGTTTTTGGGTGAAATTATACTATGTAAAAAGAAAGGGGATATTTTTTATACCCGATCCACTATTCTTATTTCAGCCGCGACGCCCTGAGCGCTGGGGACCTCGGGTTTCTGGGATATTCCATGTTGAATAATAATTTGGAAGAAACACTCTGCCCGCCAGGGATGGGATTTGACGCGGGTACCGCACTGTATGGTGCGCAGTTTGCTGTGTGAAAGGATTTGTGACGCGTTGCTAACCGTTGAATACCTAATGACTAAAATCTAACCTGAAACAGGGTTACGTGTGTTTTTTTATTTATAACCAGCGGCGGGTTTGAAACTCCGCCGCCCCTCGTCACGCAGCTGTTGCAGGCCGCCTCCTTGCAGATGCCCCCCCTCCCCCCTCCCCCTCCCCCCTCCCTCCTCCCCCTCCCCCCCCCCTCCTCCTGAACCGCAGCGTCAAATGACGCCGCGGACGTAACCATTGTGACATCACACTGTGTCGCGTTGCCATGGTAACGCAACGTCATGACATCATTTTGACGTTCAGGAGGAGAAGGATTATGTCTTCCCCGTGGGACGGTGTGATTAACCGCTTCACTGCCAGAAGGACTTGCAAGGCACTCTGTGGCAATGAATGGGTTAAATGAATGCGAGGGGGAAATGCTGGCTGCAAATGCAGTTTGAGTTTGGAGTCTGCGTGCTCGCAGCAGCTGGGGCATAAGGGAGGCTCTGATTAGAAAATGAGTTTGATTTATATCTTGCTGGTATCAGCCAAGAGGCTCCTCTCAGTGCAGTTATTAGGAGAACATTTAGCAAACGTAGTTACTTTGGATCAGAAACCACAGTCAGTCCATTTGTCAGATGGGGAAACTAACAAGCCGAGTGCCTGATACTGGCGCCAAATTCCCAAACGTCCGGCTGCCATGGTTATTTCAGTCGGATATACCAGGGGTGGGCATAACCTGAAATGATGCTATGATAGAGTTAGGTGCATCCTCGTCTAGCAGTGGCTACAAGGGGATACTGGGGTTGGTTCTGTTGGGCTTACATGGACACTGAGTGGGCAGTCCTGGGGCCGCACTGAATGTCCAGAGGAGCGGACAAGCGGGCTGTTGACGAGCAAGTTTTGATGAAGGGGTCACCCTTACCTGACCTTTCCCTACCATGCCGTTCCCATCCCCCCCCCCACGATGTTATGTTCTATATTCACTGACTATGTCCTATGAAGGCAGCGGGATACAGATGTAAACTGATTATGTGCAATGTATTGAAATGATACTCAAACAAATTGGGAAAAAAAATTAAGTTACAAAAAAAAATCTACAGTATATTAGTCTGCTTACCTAATGGCAGTGACATGGTTAAGCGGTCAGTCCCTTCTAGGGGCAAAGTGTACTAATGTCAGTGACAGGGATAAGGGGTCAGTGTTTCCAAGGGGCAAAGTGTACTAATGGCAGTGACATGGTTAAGGGATCAGTCCCTCCTAGGGGCAAAGTGTACTAATGGCAGTGACATGGTTAAGTGGTCAGTCCCTCTTATGGGCAAAGTGTACTAATGGCAGTGACATGGTTAAGGGGTCAGTCCCTCCTAGGGGCACAGTGTACTAATGGCAGTGATAGGGATAAGGGGTCCGTGTCTCCAAGGGACAAAGTGTACTAATGTCAGTGACAGGGATAAGGGGTCAGTGTTTCCAAGGGGCAAAGTGTACTAATGGCAGTGACATGGTTAAGGGATCAGTCCCTTCTAGGGGCAAAGTGTACTAATGGCAGTGACATGGTTAAGTGGTCAGTCCCTCTTATGGGCAAAGTGTACTAATGGCAGTGACATGGTTAAGGGGTCAGTCCCTCCTAGGGGCACAGTGTACTAATGGCAGTGATAGGGATAAGGGGTCCGTGTCTCCAAGGGACAAAGTGTACTAATGGCAGTGACAGGGATAAGGGGTCAGTGTCTCCAAGGGGCAAAGTGTACTAATGCCAGTGACAGGGTTAAGGGGTCAGTGTCTCCAAGGGGCAAAGTGTACTAATAGCAGTGACATGGTTAAGGGGTCAGTCTCTCCTAGGGGCAAAGTGTACTAATGGCAGTGACAGGGTTAAGCGATCAGTCCCTCCTAGGGGCAAAGTGTACTAATGGCAGTGACATGTTTAAGGGGTCAGTCCCTCCTATGGGCAAAGTGTACTAATGGTAGTGACATGTTTAAGGGGTCAGTCTCTCCTAGGGGCAAAGTGTACTAATGGCAGTGACATGTTTAAGGGGTCAGTCCCTCCTAGGGGCACAGTGTACTAATGGCAGTGACATGTTTAAGGGGTCAGTCTCTCCTAGGGGCAAAGTGTACTAATGGCAGTGACATGTTTAAGGGGTCAGTCCCTCCTATGGGCAAAGTGTACTAATGGTAGTGACATGTTTAAGGGGTCAGTCTCTCCTAGGGGCAAAGTGTACTAATGGCAGTGACATGTTTAAGGGGTCAGTCCCTCCTATGGGCAAAGTGTACTAATGTTAGTGACATGTTTAAGGGGTCAGTCTCTCCTAGGGGCAAAGTGTACTAATGGCAGTGACATGTTTAAGGGGTCAGTCCCTCCTAGGGGCACAGTGTACTAATGGCAGTGATAGGGATAAGGGGTCCGTGTCTCCAAGGGACAAAGTGTACTAATGGCAGTGACAGGGTTAAGGGGTCATTGTCTCCAAGGGGCAAAGTGTACTAATAGCAGTGACAGGGTTAAGGGGTCAGTGTCTCCAAGGGGCAAAGTGTACTAATGGCAGTGACAGGGTTAAGGGATCAGTCCCTCCTAGGGGCAAAGTGTACTAATTAGGGTGACATCCTGGTTTAGCCGGGTTTTGGTGAGCGCTTGCCGATCACGCGATATGCACTTCCCGGCTGCTCGTGCGCATACGCGGCCGGTACCTGACTTATCCTGAGCTCCTCTGAAATGGCTCGTTGACATCCAGCGATGTCACAAAGTGGGAGGAGCTTAGCATGTTAACCCCTTCAGTGCCCTCTAGACGTATGGCAGACGTGATAAATCCGCCCAAATTTGTTTCCCGGTTTTATTCGTATTTTCCCAAAATCCGTGTTGCGGTGAGAAATCCGTGTTGCGGTGTGAAATCCGTGCTGCGGTGAGAAATCCGTGTTGCGTGTGAAATCCGTGTTGCGGTGTGAAATCCGTGCTGCGGTGAGAAATCCGTGTTGCGGTGTGAAATCCGTGTTGCGGTGAGAAATCCGTGCTGCGGTGAGAAATCCGTGTTGCGTGTGAAATCCGTGTTGCGGTGAGAAATCCGTGCTGCGGTGTGAAATCCGTGCTGCGGTGAGAAATCCGTGTTGCGTGTGAAATCCGTGTTGCGGTGAGAAATCCGTGCTGCGATGAGAAATCCGTGTTGCGGTGTGAAATCCGTGCTGCGGTGAGAAATCCGTGTTGCGGTGAGAAATCCGTGTTGCGGTGAGAAATCCGTGTTGCGGTGAGAAATCCGTGTTGCGTGTGAAATCCGTGTTGCGGTGAGAAATCCGTGCTGCGTGTGAAATCCGTGTTGCGGTGAGAAATCCGTGTTGCGGTGAGAAATCCGTGCTGCGGTGAGAAATCCGTGTTGCGGTGAGAAATCCGTGTTGCGGTGAGAAATCCGTGTTGCGGTGTGAAATCCGTGTTGTGTTTGTGAAATCCGTGTTGCGGTGAGAAATCCGTGTTGCGGTGTGAAATCCGTGTTGCGTGTGAAATCCGTGTTGCGGTGAGAAATCCGTGTTGCGGTGTGAAATCCGTGCTGCGGTGAGAAATCCGTGTTGCGTGTGAAATCCGTGTTGCGGTGTGAAATCCGTGCTGCGGTGTGAAATCCGTGCTGCGGTGTGAAATCCGTGTTGCGTGTGAAATCCGTGTTGCGGTGAGAAATCCGTGTTGCGTGTGAAATCCGTGCTGCGTGTGAAATCCGTGTTGCGGTGAGAAATCCGTGCTGCGGTGAGAAATCCGTGTTGCGGTGAGAAATCCGTGTTGCGGTGAGAAATCCGTGTTGCGGTGAGAAATCCGTGTTGCGGTGTGAAATCCGTGTTGTGTTTGTGAAATCCGTGTTGCGGTGAGAAATCCGTGTTGCGGTGAGAAATCCGTGTTGCGGTGAGAAATCCGTGTTGCGGTGAGAAATCCGTGTTGCGGTGAGAAATCCGTGTTGCGTGTGAAATCCGTGTTGCGGTGAGAAATCCGTGCTGCGTGTGAAATCCGTGTTGCGGTGAGAAATCCGTGTTGCGGTGAGAAATCCGTGCTGCGGTGAGAAATCCGTGTTGCGGTGAGAAATCCGTGTTGCGGTGAGAAATCCGTGTTGCGGTGTGAAATCCGTGTTGTGTTTGTGAAATCCGTGTTGCGGTGAGAAATCCGTGTTGCGTGTGAAATCCGTGCTGCGGTGAGAAATCCGTGTTGCGGTGAGAAATCCGTGTTGCGGTGAGAAATCCGTGTTGCGGAGTGAAATCCATGCTGCGGTGAGAAATCCGTGCTGCGTGAGAAATCCGTGTTGCGGTGAGAAATCCGTGTTGCGGTGAGAAATCCGTGTTGCGGTGAGAAATCCGTGTTGCGGTGTGAAATCCGTGTTGCGTGTGAAATCCGTGTTGCGGTGAGAAATCCGTGTTGCGGTGAGAAATCCGTGTTGCGGTGTGAAATCCGTGTTGCGTGTGAAATCCGTGTTGCGGTGAGAAATCCGTATTGCGGTGAGAAATCCGTGTTGCGTGTGAAATCCGTGCTGCGGTGTGAAATCCGTGTTGCGTGTGAAATCCGTGTTGCGGTGAGAAATCCGTGTTGCGGTGTGAAATCCGTGTTGCGGTGAGAAATCCGTGTTGCGTGTGAAATCCGTGCTGCGTGTGAAATCCGTGTTGCGGTGAGAAATCCGTGCTGCGGTGAGAAATCCGTGTTGCGGTGTGAAATCCGTGTTGCGGTGTGAAATCCGTGTTGCGGTGAGAAATCCGTGTTGCGGTGAGAAATCCGTGTTGCGGTGTGAAATCCGTGTTGCGGTGAGAAATCCGTGTTGCGTGTGAAATCCGTGTTGCGTGTGAAATCCGTGCTGCGGTGAGAAATCCGTGTTGCGGTGAGAAATCCGTGCTGCGGTGAGAAATCCGTGTTGCGTGTGAAATCCGTGTTGCGGTGAGAAATCCGTGTTGCGGTGGGAAATCCGTGCTGCGGTGAGAAATCCGTGTTGCGGTGTGAAATCCGTGTTGCGGTGAGAAATCCGTGTTGCGGTGTGAAATCCGTGTTGCGTGTGAAATCCGTGTTGCGGTGAGAAATCCGTGTTGCGGTGAGAAATCCGTGTTGCGGTGTGAAATCCGTGTTGCGTGTGAAATCCGTGTTGCGGTGAGAAATCCGTGTTGCGGTGAGAAATCCGTGTTGCGTGTGAAATCCGTGCTGCGGTGTGAAATCCGTGTTGCGTGTGAAATCCGTGTTGCGGTGAGAAATCCGTGTTGCGGTGTGAAATCCGTGTTGCGGTGAGAAATCCGTGTTGCGTGTGAAATCCGTGCTGCGTGTGAAATCCGTGTTGCGGTGAGAAATCCGTGCTGCGGTGAGAAATCCGTGTTGCGGTGTGAAATCCGTGTTGCGGTGTGAAATCCGTGTTGCGGTGAGAAATCCGTGTTGCGGTGAGAAATCCGTGTTGCGGTGTGAAATCCGTGTTGCGGTGAGAAATCCGTGTTGCGTGTGAAATCCGTGTTGCGTGTGAAATCCGTGCTGCGGTGAGAAATCCGTGTTGCGGTGAGAAATCCGTGCTGCGGTGAGAAATCCGTGTTGCGGTGAGAAATCCGTGTTGCGGTGAGAAATCCGTGTTGCGGTGAGAAATCCGTGCTGCGGTGAGAAATCCGTGTTGCGGTGTGAAATCCGTGTTGCGGTGAGAAATCCGTGTTGCGGTGTGAAATCCGTGTTGCGGTGGTGTTGCGGTGAGAAATCCGTGTTGCGGTGTGAAATCCGTGTTGCGGTGAGAAATCCGTGTTGCGGTGTGAAATCCGTGTTGCGGTGAGAAATCCGTGTTGCGGTGAGAAATCCGTGTTGCGTGTGAAATCCGTGCTGTGTGTGAAATCCGTGTTGCGTGTGAAATCCGTGCTGCGGTGTGAAATCCGTGCTGCGTGTGAAATCCGTGTTGCGGTGTGAAATCCGTGCTGCGGTGAGAAATCCGTGTTGCGGTGTGAAATCCGTGTTGCGGTGAGAAATCCGTGTTGCGGTGTGAAATCCGTGCTGCGTGTGAAATCCGTGTTGCGGTGTGAAATCCGTGTTGCGGTGTGAAATCCGTGTTGCGGTGAGAAATCCGTGTTGCGGTGAGAAATCCGTGTTGCGGTGAGAAATCCGTGTTGCGTGTGAAATCCGTGCTGCGTGTGAAATCCGTGTTGCGTGTGAAATCCGTGCTGCGTGTGAAATCCGTGTTGCGGTGTGAAATCCGTGCTGCGGTGAGAAATCCGTGTTGCGGTGTGAAATCCGTGTTGCGGTGAGAAATCCGTGTTGCGGTGTGAAATCCGTGCTGCGTGTGAAATCCGTGTTGCGGTGTGAAATCCGTGTTGCGGTGTGAAATCCGTGTTGCGGTGAGAAATCCGTGTTGCGGTGAGAAATCCGTGTTGCGGTGAGAAATCCGTGTTGCGGTGTGAAATCCGTGCTGCGGTGAGAAATCCGTGTTGCGGTGTGAAATCCGTGTTGCGTGTGAAATCCGTGTTGCGTGTGAAATCCGTGCTGCGTGTGAAATCCGTGTTGCGGTGTGAAATCCGTGTTGCGGTGTGAAATCCGTGTTACGGTGAGAAATCCGTGTTGCGTGTGAAATCCGTGTTGCGTGTGAAATCCGTGTTGCGGTGAGAAATCCGTGCTGCGGTGAGAAATCCGTGTTGCGGTGTGAAATCCGTGTTGCGGTGTGAAATCCGTGTTGCGGTGAGAAATCCGTGCTGCGGTGAGAAATCCGTGCTGCGGTGAGAAATCCGTGCTGCGGTGTGAAATCCGTGTTGCGTGTGAAATCCGTGTTGCGTGTGAAATCCGTGTTGCGGTGAGAAATCCGTGTTGCGGTGAGAAATCCGTGTTGCGTGTGAAATCCGTGCTGCGGTGAGAAATCCGTGCTGCGGTGAGAAATCCGTGTTGCGGTGTGAAATCCGTGTTGCGGTGAGAAATCCGTGTTGCGGTGAGAAATCCGTGCTGCGGTGAGAAATCCGTGCTGCGGTGAGAAATCCGTGTTGCGGTGAGAAATCCGTGCTGTGGTGTGAAATCCGTGTTGCGGTGTGAAATCCGTGTTGCGGTGAGAAATCCGTGTTGCGGTGAGAAATCCGTGTTGCGGTGAGAAATCCGTGTTGCGGTGTGAAATCCGTGCTGCGGTGAGAAATCCGTGTTGCGGTGTGAAATCCGTGCTGCGGTGTGAAATCCGTGTTGCGTGTGAAATCCGTGTTGCGTGTGAAATCCGTGCTGCGGTGTGAAATCCGTGCTGCGTGTGAAATCTGTGTTGCGGTGTGAAATCCGTGCTGCGGTGAGAAATCCGTGTTGCGGTGTGAAAGCCGTGTTGCGGTGTGAAATCCGTGTTGCGTGTGAAATCCGTGTTGCGTGTGAAATCCGTGTTGAGGTGTGAAATCCGTGTTGCGGTGAGAAATCCGTGCTGCGGTGAGAAATCCGTGTTGCGGTGTGAAATCCGTGTTGCGTGTGAAATCCGTGTTGCGGTGAGAAATCCGTGCTGCGGTGAGAAATCCGTGCTGCGGTGAGAAATCCGTGCTGCGGTGTGAAATCCGTGTTGCGTGTGAAATCCGTGTTGCGTGTGAAATCCGTGTTGCGGTGAGAAATCCGTGTTGCGGTGAGAAATCCGTGTTGCGTGTGAAATCCGTGTTGCGGTGAGAAATCCGTGTTGCGGTGAGAAATCCGTGCTGCGGTGAGAAATCCGTGTTGCGGTGAGAAATCCGTGCTGCGGTGAGAAATCCGTGTTGCGGTGTGAAATCCGTGTTGCGTGTGAAATCCGTGTTGCGTGTGAAATCCATGTTGCGGTGTGAAATCCGTGTTGCGGTGAGAAATCCGTGCTGCGGTGAGAAATCCGTGTTGCGGTGTGAAATCCGTGCTGCGGTGAGAAATCCGTGTTGCGTGTGAAATCCGTGTTGCGTGTGAAATCCGTGTTGAGGTGTGAAATCCGTGTTGCGGTGAGAAATCCGTGCTGCGGTGAGAAATCCGTGTTGCGGTGTGAAATCCGTGTTGCGTGTGAAATCCGTGTTGCGGTGAGAAATCCGTGCTGCGGTGAGAAATCCGTGCTGCGGTGAGAAATCCGTGCTGCGGTGTGAAATCCGTGTTGCGTGTGAAATCCGTGTTGCGTGTGAAATCCGTGTTGCGGTGAGAAATCCGTGTTGCGGTGAGAAATCCGTGTTGCGTGTGAAATCCGTGTTGCGGTGAGAAATCCGTGTTGCGGTGAGAAATCCGTGCTGCGGTGAGAAATCCGTGTTGCGGTGAGAAATCCGTGCTGCGGTGAGAAATCCGTGTTGCGGTGTGAAATCCGTGTTGCGTGTGAAATCCGTGTTGCGTGTGAAATCCATGTTGCGGTGTGAAATCCGTGTTGCGGTGAGAAATCCGTGCTGCGGTGAGAAATCCGTGTTGCGGTGTGAAATCCGTGCTGCGGTGAGAAATCCGTGTTGCGGTGAGAAATCCGTGTTGCGGTGAGAAATCCGTGTTGCGGTGTGAAATCCGTGTTGCGGTGAGAAATCTGTGTTGCGGTGAGAAATCCGTGTTGCGGTTTGAAATCCGTGTTGCGTGTGAAATCCGTGCTGCGGTGTGAAATCCGTGTTGCAGTGTGAAATCCGTGTTGCGGTGTGAAATCCGTGTTGCGTGTGAAATCTGTGTTGCGGTGTGAAATCTGTGTTGCGGTGTGAAATCCGTGTTGCGGTGAGAAATCCGTGTTGCGGTGAGAAATCCGTGTTGCGGTGAGAAATCCGTGTTGCGTGTGAAATCCGTGTTGCGGTGTGAAACATACAATCCATCGACGGATTTGTAGAATCCAATCCGCAGACTCAGAGATCTCTTGGCTGGTTCTTTAGAACCCGCTGATTGGGTTCTACGAATCCGCCCGTGGGCTGCGGAATCCGCCGAGTGTGCAGGTATTAATAATAATGAATCCGCAAACCGCGAAGTCGCCCTCGGTGAGATTGTTCCGCTGATATCCGCGGGCCAACGGAACCGGCTGACTCGCTGCGGATCCAAACTCGCCAGAAATGTTTTCCTATCTCTAGTCCTTGGCGGTGAATATCCCATGTAGCAATGTGTACGTGGTGCTGCGAGGAAGAGGCAGCGCTTAGCCATTGAACACCTTCTCCACAGTTTAAAAGAGTCGTATTATCATTTAACACGTTCAGTGCCAGGGCATCTCAATTAACATTGCTTTTAATAGTATGCAGCGTCTCCTGGAAACGCAACGCGCGTAACATCCCGTTCATCCTGAGAGATCCCTTTATCTTTGAAGCACTTCTTTCAATTTTCTACAAAAAGGCCCTGATGGACCTTGGGGTTGTTCTGTCACAGGGGCGGCCTACACCAGTCCTCACGGACCACCAACAGGTCAGGCTTTAAGGATATCCCTGGCCTTTGAGGACGGGAGGTGGCCGATCCTGTTATATTAGGAGATAAACCATGAACTGTGATGGATAAGAAGGTGATTATAGTAATCAGTGGAATCAAAGTAGAACTGTGCAAAGGAATCACTGACACTCTCTCATAGGGTAACAGGAACTGTCCGGGGTGTGAAATCCGGCACTCATCCACGTACGGTATGCAAAGCTCCCACGTACAGTATGCAAGGCTTCCACTTACAGTATGCAAGGCATCCACGTACGGTATGCAAAGCTTCCACGTACAGTATGCAAGGCGTCCACGTACAGTATGCAAATCTTCCACGTACAGTATGCAAATCTTCCACGTACAGTATGCAAAGCTTCCACGTACAGTATGCAAATCTTCCACGTACAGTATGCAAGGCGTCCATGTACGGTATGCAAGGCTTCAATGTACAGTATGCAAAGCTTCCACGTACAGTATGCAAGGCGTCCACGTACAGTATGCAAATCTTCCACGTACAGTATGCAAAGCTTCCACGTACAGTATGCAAGGCGTCCACGTACAGTATGCAAGGCGTCCATGTACGGTATGTAAGGCGTCCACGTACGATATGCAAGGCTTCAACGTACGGTATGCAAGGCGTCCACGTACAGTATGCAAGGCGTCCACGTACAGTATGCAAGGCGTCCATGTACGGTATGCAAGGCTTCCACGTACGATATGCAAGGCTTCAACGTACAGTATGCAAAGCTTCCACGTACAGTATGCAAGGCGTCCATGTACGGTATGCAAGGCTTCAACGTACGGTATGCAAGGCTTCAACGTACAGTATGCAAAGCTTCCACGTACAGTATGCAAGGCGTCCACGTACAGTATGCAAGGCGTCCACGTACGGTATGCAAGGCGTCCACGTACGGTATGCAAGCCTTCAACGTACGGTATGCAAGGCGTCCACGTACAGTATGCAAGGCATCCACGTACAGTATGCAAGGCGTCCACGTACAGTATGCAACACGTCCACGTACGGTATACAAGGCGTCCACGTACGGTATGCAAGGCTTCCACGTACAGTATGCAAGGCTTCCACGTACAGTATGCAAGGCGTCCACGTACGGTATGCAAGGCTTCCACATACAGTATGCAAGGCGTCCACATACGGTTTGCAACGCGTCCACGCACGTATGCAACGCGCCCACGTACGGTATGCAAGGTGCCCACGTACAGTATACAAGGCTCCCACGTACGGTATGCAAGGCTCCCACGTTCGGTATGCAAGGCTCCCACGTACGGTATGCAAGGCTTCCACGTACGGTATGCAAGGCAACCACGTACGGTATGCAAGGCTTCCACGTATGGTATGCAAGGCTCCCACGTGCGGTATGCAAGGCTCCCACGTGCGGTATGCAAGGCTCCCACGTGCGGTATTCAAGGCTTCCACGTACAGTATGCAAGGCATCCACGTATGGTATGCAAGGCTTCCATGTACCATATATACGGCTTCTACGGACAGTATGCAAGGCTTCCATGTACAGTATACAAGGCTTATACGGACAGTATGCAAGGCTTCCACGTACAGTATGCAAGGCTTCCACGTACAGTATGCAAGGCTTCCACATACAGTATGCAAGGCGTCCACATACAGTATGCAAGACTTCCACGTACAGTATACAAGGCTTCCACGTACAGTATGCAAGGCTTCCACATACGGTATGCAAGACTTCCACGTACAGTATACAAGGCTTCCACGTACAGTATACAAGACTTCCACGCACAGTATGCAAGGCTTCCACATACAGTATGCAAGACTTCCACGTACAGTATACAAGGCTTCCACGTACAGTATGCAAGGCTTCCACATACGGTATGCAAGACTTCCACGTACAGTATACAAGGCTTCCACGTACAGTATACAAGGCTTCCACGTACAGTATACAAGACTTCCACGTACAGTATACAAGACTTCCACGCACAGTATGCAAGGCTTCCACGTACAGTATATGACTCCCACGAAAACGTTGGGGAATTGGAAGAAAAGACTGATGTATGAAATCCGTGAGTTCATTAACGGTAAAGCCGCTGGGATTATTTATATGGCAGAATCTGCAGACTGAAATATGAGAGAAAGACACAGCGCCAAGTACAGTGCGAAGGCGGCTCACAGGACATGTGGGATCCGTAAAGAACAAGCTGGATACATCCATTTCCAAACACATCAATAATGGACATAATGTAATCCAAGGAAGTTCGGCTAACCTTTCCTGGGATACAACATATATCTCTCTGTGTGTCCGTAATGGGGACTGAGGCAAGAGGTCACTCAAGTCACATCTACATGGATTTATTTATTTATAAAATATTTTACCAGGAAGTAATACATTGAGAGTTACCTCTTGTTTTCAAGTATGTCCTGGGCACAGAGTAAGACAAATAATACATGGTTACAAGTACAGTTACATAAATGAACAGGGTATACATTATATACAAGACATTGTGTGCACAGTTAAAGAAAATATATATTATGAGCGTATGAAACAGTTACAGACCAGATTAAAGTGTGAGACAGCCTTAGATTTGAAAGAACTTAAACTGGTGGTGGATGTCAGAGTCTCCGGTAGGCTGTTCCAGTTTTGGGGTGCACGGTAGGAGAAGGAGGAGCGGCCGGATACTTTGTTGAGCCTTGGGACCATGCACAGCCTTTTGGAGTCAGATCTCAGGTGATAGGTGCTGCATGTGGTAGGGGTGAGGAGCTTGTTCAGGTAGCTGGGTAGCTTGCCCATGAAGAATTTAAAGGCAAGACAAGAAAGGTGAACTTTGCGCCTAGACTCTAGTGATGACCAATCTAGTTCTTTGAGCATTTCGCAGTGATGTGTATTGTAGTTGCATTGGAGAACAAAACGACAAATTGAATTGTTTGCTAAGGTATGTCTCCATAGCCAATAATTGGCATTCGCATCTGCTGTGCGATATGCTTTCTGACCAGGAGACTTAGGGAGGATTTGTTCCTGTAAAGTACCCCTAGTTTGGCATAGGTCTTGGATGTCAGGGTATCAATGTGCATTCCGAATGTTAAGTGGGAGTCAAACCATAAGTCCAGGTAATTAAAACTAGTGACAGGGGTTAGGGTGGTGTTAGCGTTGGTTCTAATCTGGAGCTCAGTCGCTGGAAGCTTTAAAAATTTAGTCTTGGTCCCAAATACCATTGTTACAGTCTTGTCAGTGTTTAAAAACAGTTTGTTTTGGGAAATCCAGTTTTCGAGTCTCAAAAAGTCAGACTGAAGTATGTGTTGAAGGTCAGAGAGGCTATGGCTGTGAGCATATAGGATTGTGTCATCTGCATACATGTGTACTGAGGCTTCCTTACAAGCTGTGGGAAGATCATTAATGAACACTGAGAAGAGTAGGGGCCCCAGAACAGAGCCTTGAGGGACACCACAGGTGATATCCAGAGGGTTGGAGTTAGAACCTGAGATGGACACATGTTGGGATCTTCCTGATAGGTAGGACTGAAACCAGTTTAAAGCGTGCTTCCCTATTCCAGAGCTCTGGAGTTTGTTAAGCAGGATAGCATGATCAACTGTATCAAAAGCCTTTGCAAAATCTAGGAATACTGCACCAGTGAGTTGTCCCCGTTCCATTCCACACTGGATTTCATTGCAAACTTTTAGCAGGGTAGTTACGGTGGAGTGTTTGGGACGAAACCCAGATTGGAATTGGCTAGGGAAATTTGTCTTGGTATAGAAATCGCTTAATTGGGAGTGGACACATTTTTCCATGACTTTGGATAGAATTGGGAGAAGTGAGATTGGCCTGTAGTTTGAGACAGTGTTTTTGTCCCCACTTTTGAAGATTGGGACAACTCTGGCAGTTTTCCAGGTCTTAGGGATATGGCCTGCAGACAGGATAGAGTTGACTATGGAAGCAATTGGTTTGGCAATGGCTGGGGCACCAAGTCGTAGGAACCTAGATTGTAGTAAGTCAGGTCCGCATTGGCTGCTTAGTTTTAGTTTGAGGAGCACTTGTGTAATCTCCTCTTCAGATACTGGGCCAAATTGAAAATTGTGGGCAGTGTTGGGAGGAGGTGGGGCTATATGGGTCCTCCCAGGATGAGATTCAGGTTTGTGGTTTGGGTTGCGTTTCGCTAATAAGTTAGTGGCACACCCCACAAATGGCCTCATGCAGTAAGCGTCGATTAAGTGAAATCGGCAAGTTTACCGATTAGTCATGTTAATGGCGATTTTTCCTCTCCGTATGCAGTAAGTGCCGAATACATTCAAAATCAACCCGAAAACAAATCCGCCCACTCTCACGATGATTAGCCGATCACACACAGGTGTATCGGCGTGCGTGGCGGGGTGCTGATAGGTTGCCCAATCACAAATCTTGCTGAATCAGGCGAAACAAGCATGTATTGGATTGCGCGCCATATTTAAAGGCAACGTGTACTGCTAATCATTCTCTGTGTTGTTGGGAGTGAGAGAGAGAGAGACGCACAGAGCTGGCTGATTGAACATTTGCATATTGACGGAGAGACTTGTTGTGTATTGGGTGAGCTTTGTCCATTGTTGTTTTGTTTACATTTTTGTCTTGTTTTATATGTGGAAGTGTTTCGTGTGATTGGCTGTACATTTCTTGTCTGTTTTTTGTGAGTGCTGGAAGTATGCCCGCAAAGCGTGGGAAGAGTGATGCTGGTGGGAGTGGGAGTGCTACTCGTGCGAGTACGCGTCGGAGTGAACGTACTGTTCAGGGGAGTGATGTTGCTGGTGCACCGAGTGGTGTTGCTGGGAGTGGGAGTGCTGGTGCTGGGAGTGGGAGTGCTGTTGCTGGGAGTGGGAGTGCTGTTGCTGGGAGTGCTGTTGCTGTGAGTGGGAGTGCTGTTGCTGTGAGTGGGAGTGCTGTTGCTGGGAGTGGGAGTGTTGTTGCTGGGAGTGGGAGTGCTGTTGCTGGGAGTGGGAGTGCTGTTGCTGGGAGTGGGAGTGCTGGTGCTAGGAGTGGGAGTGCTGGTGCTAGGAGTGGGAGTGCTGGTGCTAGGAGTGCTGGTGCTAGGAGTGGGAGTGCTGGTGCTGTGAGTGCTGCTGGTGGCGCAGTTGCTGATGGGGTGTCTGGTGGTGGCGTGCTTGCTGGTGGGCAGCTTTTGGAGGCTCTTCCATTGGAAGAAGGAGAGTCCAGTCAGCACCAGCCAAGCTCTGACCCTAAACCTGCTCGGAAGAAACGTGTGGAGAAGCCACGTAATCCTCGCTTCAATGACCAGGAAAATACAGCTCTTGTCACTGGCATTCTGGAGCACTATGACAGTATATATGGACATTAACTAGGTAAGTGTACCTTTACATTTATTATTCAAATACATGTGATCCTAGGTCATCTGAGTTTTGTTCATATGCAAATATGGGTTCAGAATATCTTTCTATGTTAATTAGTCTGGAAACACAGCTTTTTATTATGCCTTACAAGGACAACTAAACACAGGCGGTCAATTTGCCATAACTGCATACAATATGAATGCAACCTTGCTTACATGTCTAGGTTTAGTAGTGAATGCTCATGTGCTTCACATATTACACATAAAACAGCATGTTTGCTATCTCTTGGAACAGCTAGCAGTGTAGGAAACTGGTGCTTCTATTATTATTCATTTACCTCATATATTTTATATGTTTTTCAAGGGCGGACAAGTTCAGCAAGCAGAAAAGAAATGTGGGACACAATAGTCATTGGTGTCAATGCGTGTGGGAATCATGTGAGGGACAAGCGGAATTGTCACAAGAGATTTGATGATATTAGGTCCAAATTGAAAAAGAAAATACAACACCAACGCGTGCATGCTACTGGCACTGGAGGTGGGCCGACACCACAACGTCTCATATTAAGTCCATTGGAGGAGCTGCTTCGGGCAAAATTACTTCCCGTCGTCGTGGAAGGCTTACCTGGTGACCGTGATATAGGAATTTATCCCTCACAATTTCCACCAGGTGAGAAATATTACTGTACTAGGCGTGTCGTTGCTTACAGTTATTTTGCATATTTACACTGCTTTTTATACTGTCTTCACAATATAAGCATACCTGCATCTATATATGTATATGTCTGATTCTGTATATATATATATCTCAAAATAGACATATATGTTGTAGTCCTACTAAAAGCAGTAACTAATATAGCACGTGGCATTGTGTGCTCATTTACATGTGAATTCCCAAAATGCATTGCTGCAGTGGAAGCAATTGATGGTGGGCGAAGATGGGGAACAACAGGGTAGTACACATGTGTAACACATGTTAATGAGAAATTATTACTAGCTACAGGTACAGAACATAAATATGTATAATATTATTGTGTATTTTATTTATTTTACTCCGACAAACATGACATTACTGCCTATTTTAAGCATGCATCAAATATATTGCATGCAACGGCCTACAAACATCACTTGCACTAACACATCTATAGTTGTTTATGAAAAGGTCCATTTTTGCTTTAACTCATATACAGACAGCATAATGAGGCACACGTATCATATGTTATGTCATTGTTTTCATAACTTAAAAACTGCACACGACTATTTAGCTCATCTACCATTGTGTTAAAGCAGCTGCAATTAATATCTCATCACAGCATACACTTCAACAGAGGGGGTGGGGTTCAGCACACACACTAATTACAGCCTCATTTTAGGGTCAACTTAGTTCACACCATTTTCACCTGTTTCAAGTAATTGAAAGGTGTGGCTGATTAGGCTTTTTGGGGAAGGGAATACCGTTCTTACAACCTGACTAGCACAACTGAAGTTAATCACACTCATTTGAAAGCTTCACTTTAGCTACTAAATGCCCCAACAACTCATTACTTATCAAAGCGTACGTCACACATTAGTTCACTCATATCTATAGTTGAACTACTATCAACGACACATTATCACACACTGCATGTGTTGTCTTGTTTAGTCACAGCCACATTCATGTGTGCCACATCTTATATTAATGTACCACACATATCCTCTACCAAAAACAACACTTTTTGCAATATGACCACCTTCATGATAACCATTGTGAATGGTCATCTCATGATAGTTATGTACATTATGATACTGATATCACTACACAACATATGATTTTTATGTACAAATTTTATGTATTTATCCTCACGCATTACTGCAGGAACATAGTATGTTTTATGTTAGGGAACTCAAAAGTTCTAAGTACACAGGCATGTACATTCTTATTACAACTATTTATGTTCACTTTCACACACACATTTTGGGTTAAGGAAATGATGCTGTTAGGTACTCATAAATACAGAACATACAATAACTGTTTGTTCAATATTTACACATGTAAATGTAAAACTTATGTTATTGTTATATATAGTTGCCCCTGAAGGACATGTGTCACCTGAGACTGAACAAGTGTCTTCACCTGGGTCAGCCAGCTCAACACACCTAGAAGGTGAGTGTATCAGTTGGTGGCCATATAATATGTGCTCTTCTATATGTTATGTTGTCATGTTCATTATTTGTTTTGCACATCTTCTTTAAATAGGATTACTTAGTGTCAGTGAAAATGAAGTGTAAGGCAACTTGTATTGTGTTAGTGATGTTAACTATCATTTAGGAGTTGTGAGTTTACAGCAAGTTTTCATTCACTCATATTTCATACTGAGTCCAAACATTATTCTTAAGTCAAGGTAGTTTTTAATGTGAGGTTATAAAACGTATGGAAACATGTTAGTTGTTACTTATGACACACTACAATTACATAGTAACACAGCAGAGATTAACATGCCATTTAATAATGTGTACATTTATTTGTAGAACATGATGAAGAGGATTTTGATGATGATGATGATGATGCCGCCGCCGCCGCCATAGACACACAAATACAAGCAAGTGACCATGAAGAGGTTCCAATTGAAACTGTTGTACCGCCAAATCGTCCAGCAAATACCACATATGATGCAATTGTAGCTTCTGAGGGAAAAATTGTTGAAGCAGAAAATCGTCGCCATTCTGACCTGATGACAGTGCTGGAAAGGATGATTGCACTGCAGGAAGAAACAGTTTCACAATTGGCACATCTCCACAGAGTCTTCATTGAAGTGCCTAAACAGTTGCAAAAAATCAACACCTCATTCGAAGCATTAGTTGTTCAGCAAACACAAGCTAATTACTGGAGAATGACTAATGTACCACAATTCAACACCTCACAGGCAGGATCTGTTCATGCAGGTCAGTTTTCACCACATGCTTCTGATATTCATTCACCAGGCCCAAATGTTACCGGTCAAGTAGCAGACATTGCTGTGCAGGTTCCTGACGACATCCTACCGCTGCCATCTGTACAAATTCAGCAGCTGACACCTACAAAGGAGGCCACAAAAAGAAAACACAAGCAGTTACTACTGACCAGTTTTTGGTCAAAAACAACAAAAGACACACATGAAACAGACCAACCATCACTTGTGCAGTGTCTACCAACTTGCTCACATGTGTCAGTGGGCACAAGCCCTGTCCGTGAGCAGTCACTACCCAAAAGCCCTGTAGGTGAGTCACTGCCCAAAAGCCCTGTAGGTGAATCGCTGCCCAAAAGCCCTGTAGGTGAATCGCTGCCCAAAAGCCCTGTAGGTGAATCGCTGCCCAAAAGCCCTGTAGGTGAATCACTGCCCAAAAGCCCTGTAGGTGAGTCACTGGCCACAAGCCCTGTAGGTGAGTCACTGGCCACAAGCCCTGTAGGTGAGTCACTGGCCACAAGCCCTGTAGGTGAGTCACTGGCCACAAGCCCTGCCCGTGAAGTGCCAGAGGCCACTCAAAGTGGCTCTGTTGTACCTAAAGTTGGTGGCAAAAGAAAAAGGAAAATTCAAGAGACAACAAGCAGGCCTGTTACTCGCTCGCAAAAGGAACAAAAAAAATAAATTTTAAAATTCACAAAATATGTCTTTGGCCTTGTTTTGTTGACTTCAGATTATCTAATTACTATTGTATGTATGCTGAAGACTGTGTTGTTTCCAAACTTTCAAGTATGTTCTTGTACACGTGAAGTTTTGGAAATGTTAACACTCCTAATTAATGAATAGTGTTATAAATATTGATGTATTAATCGTCTGTTCAGTAATGGTCCACCAGGAGCCAGTTGCTAAGTTTAGAGAAGCTGCCATTGACTTTGCAGCAAAACATTGCATTTGGGTGTGTTAATTGATGTAATCATTGCATGTGCATATTATTTTCATGCAATTATAAAAGCACCTATTTAACTGCAAACATCTTTCTTGTACGTGTACAGCAGGATTTTGTGTTAAATATTACTTACCTTTGGTGGCCATTGTAATGTTGTCCTTTAATCATTTATGTGTTCTTGTTTCAAGAACATCTCTGAATTTATACTAAAATATATGTAGTATGTATTGATATATGCACACACACACAGACACACACTGTGTGTGTGTGTGTGTGTGTGTGTGTATATATATAGTACTATCTAAACTGGTATAGATGTATTTACAAAAAACATACACTTCATGCTTCCTTGTGAAAACACACTATTTTAATAATACAGGCCTAATGTTTGACAACTATACTAAGTGTGAGCCTCTAACATTATTGGGTGCAAACAAATGTTTATTACTTAATTCACTCATGTTTATCACCATTTAAATAGGTTTCATACAAGGCCTACTTACTGCCATCAATATGTTGTGTGTACTCCTGCAATATAAAAAAAAAAAAAAAAAGATACATTATATATATATATATATATATATATATATATATATATATATATATATATATATATATATATATATATATATATATACATATACATATATACACACACACACACACTATACATATAGTACAATATACACTTTATATATATATATATATATATTTTTTTTATGAGAGAGATATATTTATATATATATAGATACACACGTATTTAAACTCATGCAGACAGGTAGTTAACCAGACTTTCAAATACACACAGAAATGTATGTGGGAAAAAAACATTTCATTTTGCAGGTGTGTGTATTTACTGATATGGCTGTCTAAGCACTATTTTCACACAGTGCTCTTTGTTATTTTTCTAGAAAACTCAATGTTACTGAAATAAGTGTAGGAATGTTTTCACAAACGAGATAAAAAAATGATACATGTTTTTCCCACATTCGCCTATCACTAACCACAAAAGTTAAACCAATTAAAAGGACACATCCAATTGGCGTTTGAAATAAGGAGTAAAAGTAGTTACTTTTGTTGACCTTGAAAACGAAACACAGGAATTTGTTAGCCATTGAGCAGAATCATTTTGATGAGCAAAGAAGACAGAACTGCACACATCTTTTGTGCTACTCTGACATGGCTGATGAATTCGTTAACCATATGAATCCCCTCTTAGGTTATAAGTACATGGTTTCAGAAGCAATTTTGAACAGTCGCGGACACAAAGCAAGCACACGCCAAATCTATGATTTGATTCGAGCTAAATATCCTTATTACCAAGACCGTAGGCATGCGCGGAATTTTAATTCCTCAATAAGATTCACTTTATCAACTAATGACTTTTTTGAACGTGTGCAGGATAAGCTAGAACACATCTATGTTTTCTGGAATATTGCAAAGGAAAAGCATTTTACCCTGAAAGAGGGCACATATATTGTTGGGAAAGGCATATTTATTCCTAATGCCAATAGCAATGGATCCGCTACTACTGTTCCGTGTGAATCGATACCTGCTGCAATATCTGCACCCTCCATTCCTGAAACCCACATTGTACAAGAACAAAAGTACTATGATTATGTACCAAGCCTTTCAGCTGAAAATGCATTGGAATGGGAACCCGAAGAAATGAACCTACCTCCCGACCAATTGTTTGAAGAAAGCAGTGGCGATTCCTATGAGCGCTTCATGGAGGAGATGTGTGTCATACTGGATTCAGCGGGTGGGTCAAGCGTGGATGAAAATGCCTTGCATTTCTGGAGCGACCAGTTGCAGCCAGACGAAGAGTTAATTCTAGAAGAATGGTAAATATAACAACCGTTATGCGTTGACTGTGCGTTTAAATGTTTTTTTTTTTTTTTTTTTTAACCACCATTTTCCCTTTCAATGCGTGGATACAGCGTAACATTGCAGACTGCATAACATGTAGCGATCACAAAGAAATTGTTGCCGAATACAATATAGTATAACCTGAAAGAGTAGTACACATTGCTGACGGAATAAATATACGTACTTTCGTATCCCTTTAACCATATTAGCAACATTTTAACATAACTCTAACACATACCTGTTTTGTTATCATGCAACATTTAAAAGCGGGTCCACCACGTATGACGTGGGACCCTTGTCATGGCCCAAGGCGTCCTTAAAAAGGATTACGGATGTAAGTCCCGCCCCCAAGCGACGTGCGCGCCTCAAAGCCTATTGGCTGTCATGTTTTGTTATAGTAACGGTAACTGCAGTGTGTCATGTGTGCGGCTCAGTGTTTGTAGCCATAAACTGGGCGTTAGCCGAATGTTAATTGAGTGGGAGGAGTGTTAGCGTGCGTTTCACGCTGGTTTAACATGACGTCACACGTATTGCATTTGCGCATTGTGTTATCGGCCGTCCTTTCTGTCCAAACACGTCTGTTTCAAAAGAATACAGATGTACTCGTTTAGAACGAATGTAGTTTCGTATTCATTGTATTTGAAATAAAGATTTTATGTTTAATGGTATTTTCAAGATGTATTGAACGCACAACGTACGCTTTGTTTTGCACATGCGCTAACAGTTAGTGCAGCCAAGCCTGAAGTGCGTGCGCACACTAAGATGTGCGCGCACATTTTTCAGTATACAGGCAACGTTCACATCATATACATAGTTATGCCTGCTACAAATTTAAAGAAACATTACATACTGATGTACACTTGTACTTCTAACATATAAGTGAGTGACGTGTGTATGTACACAATCATATAGAGCTGTGTAATGCGTTGTCACGGATACATATATAGTAAGGTGCCATATTTGACCATCATGTGTTTGCTGTATTTCAGAGATGTCGGGGAAGATACAATCGGATCAATGTATGATTTCAGAAGAGTCTACCTTTATATGAGATGATTGTGAGGAGGAGCCACCGACTACTATACTACATATGGAACTAATTTTATATTGCTTGCAGCGCTTATTAACAAACAATTAAAAATGTGATACCCTTATGCCTATATTGCATAAGCACTTAATTAACATAATGATGTTGCAAAATAGTGCCTCATGAATTTTTATTGAGTGTTCTTTAATGACTACTATCATTTTATGGCATGGTGTGTTTTATATATAACAACCATTCCCACTCTGCTAACACATTTGTGAATTCTATTGTGTAATGGAACGTATGACTGTCGAACTATGTAACAATAATAATAATAATAATAATATGAGCATGTTCATGTATAGCGCTGCTAGTTGTACACAGCGCTTTACAGACACATTTTTCAGGCTGAGGTCCCTGGCCCGTGGAACTTACAATTTATTTTTTGCCGCCTGAGGCACAGGGAGATAAAGTGACTTGCCCAAGGTCACAAGGAGCCGACACCGGGAATTGAACCAGACTCCCCTGCTTCAAAATCTCAGTGCCAGTGTGTGTCTTTACTCACTGAGCCACTCCTTCTCCCAATGTAAAGGACACTTACAACCAACTAGCCATTTCTTGTTAAAAATCTCTTGTTACATGGGTATGTTGATAAAATGGTTTGGGACTGTAGCAAATAATGTTATTGGCCAGATGTTGTGGTCCCCTACAATGCATGATGTTCTGATTATGACATCAACATCATGTAATGAAGTACGTTTCTGTGTATATTTCATTAACCTAACTAACTATAGTTTACTGTGTTTATTAAACGTTCTAAAAATACATAGTATAGTCAATATGATGATATAAGCTACCATAATAAAGCTGGTGTTATCATTTGTCGGTGTTATACATGGATCCTACACAAATTGATACAGACACAAACAGTTGTCTTACAAAGTGTGTCTATGCTAATGTGCACGTGATTGACGTTACAATTGTGAGAATACTTGATAATTATCATCATGATAATGATGAAGTGACGTGATTTATATTGCAAAAATATTACCAACATTGTCATATTGGTAAATTAGAAATGCTAAATGACAGTAACATTAGCGACAAATTTGTCTTCTCTGTTAACAGTTTAACACTTGGTACATGTAGGACACATCCACACACGTGTGACTTATACATACATATGTCACAAATTTAAATTAATGTTGACTATTAATTCCTAGCATTACAAAACACCAACATTGCTAAATATAAGATGTAGTACGCATTGTTGTGATTGTAGGCATTCATGCATGGAGTTTTATGATCAGTCAATTTCATCCGTGATGAATGATCTCCCGTAAGTAAAGAAATAACTACAGTTATCCCCTTGTCTCCAAACACCTCTATATTACTTTAATGGAATTTATAAGGAAACATACATAAAATGTGATGAAATGGGAGTAATCATTTTCTAATACAATGCACATGAAAGCTCAAGAGTAGCTAAATGCATATACATGATACAGAAAGTACATATATGTAACATTTGTGTTTAAACCAATATGTTGGGTTTTTACTACAAATAATTATAGGAAGATTGATGTAGGCACATCTTATGAGAGATGTCAGCAAATATACATACCATGATCAGTCATACTGGAGATATACCTATAATGCAAAGGAACAATATATAAATTGCAAACATTGACATGCCATCTTCAGTACCGTAAACAACACAGCAAAGTGTGTACACTGGCGACACACTTTATTCGAGCTTGGCTAGTCCCACGAATTCGGGTATACCCGGGTGTATTGAGGTTTGTGACTGTTTTCTGCCCGAGTACATTGAGTTATTTTCCAAGCAGGGATTGAAGCATTTTATTCCCGCTGGCTGCAATACTGCACAGTATATATATATAAACTGCATTACAATTCATGAATTTATGCCATCTGGTAGACACGCGAAGCATTGCAGCCTATTAAATCCTAATCATTATCATTTAACAGATCAGCCGCCCATCAGCCAGGCATGAACCCAGGCTGGGAAGGCAAATGCAACGGGGCTTGTCAGAGGTTAGTAGTGGCTTATTCCAGGTATCTGCCAGGTACATACCGGGTATTTGCTCGAATAAAGTGTGTCGGTGCAGTATTTGGTGTTAAATGTGCAACACCATGTATATTTCATGACATTCAAAATGTAAATCAGGCTGGTGTACACATCATATTGTATGTAAGCATACTAGAAGCATGAATGAGTATGGGCATAATATGTGTATTGTGTTAGCATAAGGAACAACACAATGCTAAAATATTAGTGCTTCGTTACCCCAGTTTTATTCACATACACACAACTAAAGTACAATTGAAGAGGGATTATATAACCTGTGCAACAATAACATACCGGTGCCACATCCCTTTGTGCACACAGCAGAGAGAAGAAAGGTGTGCAACCCATATTCATCCGTGTCCTACCAGAAGGGTATATAAAAAAACATTATTGTTAAGATAACATAATGTAAGTATAAAAGTAGAACTTGGAACATATATGTTTTTACTTACAAGAAAAAAATGAATTGATGAGATTCTGGCGTGTCTGGCCACCACTGGCTGTTTGTTCATTTTCAGCAGCTACATGGGTGGGATGCTCGTCTACCAAAGGCTCAGCTAGGTCTGACTGTACATTGTGCCTGAGTGCAACATTGTGCAAAATGCAACAGGCAAGGATAATATCAGACACTTTTTGAGGCTTGTATAGAAGAGCCCCACCAGTTCTGTCCAGACACCTAAATCTGGTCTTGAGTAGGCCAAATGTCCTCTCTATAACAGATCTTGTAGATATATGGGCTGCATTGTACCTGTCCTCTGCTTCAGTTTGAGGGTTTAGCACCGGAGTCAAGAGCCACGGCCTAATTCCGTATCCTGAGTCACCTATAATGAATGGAGCACACATAAGCTGACATTAGTGATCAAATTGTACAATGCCAACATTCCTAAATAAGAATGTGTTTTGTGTTATAACATGTAAATGTGTACTCACCCAGCAGCCAACCATGTTCAAAATGTCCCTCTTCGAACGCATGGAAGACTGAAGAGTTCCTCAGGATGGAGGAATCGTGACTGGAACCAGGGAATTTGGGTACCACATGCATTATCCTCATCGTCGCATCACATACCACCTGTACATTGAGTGAATGGTAGTGCTTACGATTGCGGTAGACATGCTCACTCTGACTAGGTGCAATCAAAGCAACATGTGTGCAATCGATTGCACCCAGCACACATGGTATCCCTGCTATATTATAAAAGCCAGTCCTGACTTCCAGCCACTCTGTCGCCTCTGTAGGAAAATGAATATAATTCCTAGCGCGTCTATTGAGTGCATAGAGAAACTGGGTCAAGGCCCGCGAGAATGTAGATTGCGAGACCCCGCCCACTATGCCCACAGTTGTCTGGTATGACGCGGAAGCAAGATAATGTAATGAGCACAGCATTTTAACAAGCCCAGGGACTGCACGACCTCTGGCTGTGAAAAAATCTAAATCTCCCCTTATCTCCTGATAAAGAGATAAGATTGCTGCTGAACTCAAACGATAGCGACTTACAATCTCCTCCTCACTCATCCCATCTAACAGGGTTCTCTCCCTGTACAGACGCGGACGAGGCACAACTTGTCTCCTCTGTCTTCTCCTCTGATCTCCTGTCCCTCTACCTGTCCCTCGGCCTGTCCCTCTCCCTGTCCCTGTCGTATCCGCGTGACTGTCCCTGTCACTGTCCCTCGGTGTGTCCCTCCCTTGCCCTATATGATTCTCTTCATCATCAAGCATGTCATAGAAAAGAATGTTCCTCCGTCTCCTAAACAATCTCAACATTTTGAAATGAGTAGCTGTGAATGATCAGGTAATGGGCGTCCTTTAAATAGGTATGTGATGATGTCAGGTGACATACAGTAGTAAAATGCAAGGTGTTACATTAACATAATAAAGTACTTCTGTGGCAAGCTGTGTGCAGTTCTTGTTATAAGTATTTGTTGTGTGTATTCTGCAGGGAATGATGATATTTGGCAATGATGTGACGTGAACCTTTGTAGAAACATTGCTTGCAAATAAATAGTTGCATGTGCAATGCATGTAACACTTGTGAACGCAACAGTCAGTCATGTAATTAGGCAAAAAGGCTGAGATTGACGTGGGAAAAGTTTTGTGTAACATGTGTAATTAGGCATGTTATTGTGACATGTTGACAACAATGAATAGTCGTGTGCATATGCATGCATTTGTGTAATGAGGATAGTTGCTATAGAATGAGTTTACAAGGTGTCCCAATGCTGAATTACTGTACATGTGTGTATAAGTTAGGTTGAAGTGCTTGTAATGCTACGGTTACAATGTAAACATGCAATGTGATTGAGCGTCCAATAAGTGACGTCATGAAAATAGGGAGGACCCAAAACTAGATGTAAACATGAGAAGACAGATGTACATGAACGTTTAAAGATGCGTGTCACATTACAAGCATTGTGTAATGTAAAGGAACATGAATATACGGTGTATGTGTGACATGTGTGTCATGTGTAACATCATGTAAATAATTGTCGCTCAGTTCAGTAAAATGTGTGATATGATGTGAGGTTCTCCTTTAAGAGTTGAGTATAGTATTTTCCCTTGGCACATCATCACATGATGAGTAATGTGACCCGCAAATGCTGCAAACATGTAAAAGTATAATGTTATGCAAATAATACACGTCAGCTGTGACACAATGCAGGGAATGCCCCCACACTGTAATGCAAATGACGTTTGTATTGTGAGCAATGAAACGTAAACAGTACTATACTGTTATACGTCCCCGCTCCATTGACTCCATTGATGTACAGAAGTATTTTTTTTCTAAGTGCCGTTGCGGCAGCTTTAGCGATCGTTCTCCCCTCCAAACTGCCAACTTTAGTTGGCGGGAGAAATTGGCCATAACAGCTCAATTTCGTAGTGCCGATCAGGCCCGATAAGCTGTTTTTTTTTGTTGAATCCAGCCGATTTAAAAAAGTGGCGATCAGTGGCGAAAACAGGCTTATCGGCAGGCGAATGGCCATAACAAAATAATCGGCTCCGAAACCTGGCGAAATCAAGCACTTATCGGCGCTTACTGAATCTCAAACCCAATTTTGCCTATAAAATGGCGATAATTCCCTTATCAACGCTTACTGCATGAGGCCCAAAGTATTCATTGAATGCATTTGCAATGTCAGTGGGGTTTGTCAGAGTAATATCCCCCTTAGTGATATTACTTGGTTGTTGATGGTTAGGAGGCTGGAATATATTGTTGATAACCTTCCAGAAGTTAGCTGGGTTTGATGTATTCTGGTGGAGATTGTCAGAGTAATATTGTGCTTTTGATAGACACTTTCCAAACCCTGTCCCCACAAGGAATACACGAGGGATTCCCATATACATCTTTCATTGGCTGAAACTGTCAGATAAAATATAAAAATGGGACGTTTGTGAAAAACAAACAGCCAATAGATATAGAGACACACAGCCAGTCCCGTGTTTAATATTCCATTTGAAAAACATACATTACTGTCCAAAAAAGTGACACAATAAAGTAAAGACATACAGTATAACTACTGTATACTAGTAAATATATACAGTATAACTACTGTATACTAGTAAATATATACAGTATAACTACTGTATACTAGTAAAGACATACAGTATAACTACTGTATACTAGTAAAGACATACAGTATAACTACTTTATACTAGTAAAGATACACAGTATAACTACTGTATACTAGTAAAGACATACAGTATAACTACTGTATACTAGTAAATATATACAGTATAACTACTGTATACTAGTAAAGACATACATTATAACTGTATACAAGTTAAGATATACAGTATAACTACTGTATACTAGTAAAGACATACAGTATAACTGTATACAAGTTAAGATATACAGTATAACTACTGTATACTAGTAAAGATATACAGTATAACTACTGTATACTAGTAAAGATATACAGTATAACTACTGTATACTAGTAAAGATATACAGTATAACTACTGTATACTAGTAAAGATATACAGTATAACCACTGTATACTAGTAAAGATATACAGTATAACTACTGTATACTAGTAAAGATATACAGTATAACCACTGTATACTAGTAAAGATATACAGTATAACTACTGTATACTAGTAAAGATATACAGTATAACCACTGTATACTAGTAAAGATATACAGTATAACTACTGTATACTAGTAAAGATATACAGAATAACTACTGTATACTAGTAAAGATATACAGTATAACTACTGTATACTAGTAAATATATACAGTATAACCACTGTATACTAGTAAAGATATACAGTATAACTACTGTATACTAGTAAAGATATACAGTATAACCACTGTATACTAGTAAAGATATACAGTATAACTACTGTATACTAGTAAAGATATACAGTATAACCACTGTATACTAGTAAAGATATACAGTATAACTACTGTATACTAGTAAAGATATACAGTATAACCACTGTATACTAGTAAAGATATACAGTATAACTACTTTATACTAGTAAAGATATACAGTATAACTACTGTATACTAGTAAAGATATACAGTATAACTACTTTATACTAGTAAAGATATACAGTATAACTACTGTATACTAGTAAAGATATACAGTATAACTACTTTATACTAGTAAAGATATACAGTATAACTACTTTATACTAGTAAAGATACACAGTATAACTACTGTATACTAGTAAAGATATACAGTATAACTACTGTATACTAGTAAAGATATACAGTATAACTACTGTATACTAGTAAAGATATACAGTATAACTACTGTATACTAGTAAAGATATACATTATAACTACTGTATACTAGTACAGATATACAGTATAACTACTGTATACTAGTAAAGATATACAGTATACTACTTTATACTAGTAAAGATATACAGTATAACTACTGTATACTAGTAAAGATATACATTATAACTACTGTATACTAGTACAGATATACAGTATAACTACTGTATACTAGTAAAGATATACAGTATAACTACTGTATACTAGTAAAGATATACAGTATAACTACTGTATACTAGTAAAGATATACATTATAACTACTGTATACTAGTAAAGATATACAGTATAACTACTGTATACTAGTAAAGACATACAGTATAACTACTGTATACTAGTAAAGACATACAGTATAACTACTGTATACTAGTAAAGATATACATTATAACTACTGTATACTAGTACAGATATAAATTATAACTACTGTATACTAGTAAAGATATACAGTATAACTACTGTATACTAGTACAGATATACATTATAACTACTGTATACTAGTACAGATATACATTATAACTACTGTATACTAGTACAGATATAAATGATAACTACTGTATACTAGTAAATATATACAGTATAACTACTGTATACTAGTAAAGATATACAGTATAACTACTGTATACTAGTAAAGATATACAGTATAACTACTGTATACTAGTAAATATATACAGTATAACTACTGTATACTAGTACAGATATACAGTATAACTACTGTATACTAGTACAGATATACAGTATAACTACTGTATACTAGTAAAGATATACATTATAACTACTGTATACTAGTACAGATATACATTATAACTACTGTATACTAGTAAAGATATACAGTATAACTACTGTATACTAGTACAGATATACATTATAACTACTGTATACTAGTACAGATATACATTATAACTACTGTATACTAGTACAGATATAAATTATAACTACTGTATACTAGTAAAGATATACAGTATAACTACTGTATACTAGTAAAGATATACAGTATAACTACTGTATACTAGTAAAGATATACAGTATAACTACTGTATACTAGTAAAGATATACAGTATAACTACTGTATACTAGTACAGATATACAGTATAACTACTGTATACTAGTAAAGATATACATTATAACTACTGTATACTAGTAAAGATATACAGTATAACTACTGTATACTAGTAAAGATATACAGTATAACTACTGTATACTAGTAAAGATATACAGTATAACTACTGTATACTAGTAAAGATATACAGTATAACTACTGTATACTAGTACAGATATACATTATAACTACTGTATACTAGTACAGATATAAATTATAACTACTGTATACTAGTAAAGATATACAGTATAACTACTGTATACTAGTAAAGATATACAGTATAACTACTGTATACTAGTAAAGATATACAGTATAACTACTGTATACTAGTAAAGATATACAGTATAACTACTGTATACTAGTAAAGATATACAGTATAACTACTGTATACTAGTAAAGATATACAGTATAACTACTGTATACTAGTACAGATATACATTATAACTACTGTATACTAGTACAGATATAAATTATAACTACTGTATACTAGTAAAGATATACAGTATAACTACTGTATACTAGTAAAGATATACAGTATAACTACTGTATACTAGTAAAGATATACAGTATAACTACTGTATACTAGTACAGATATACAGTATAACTACTGTATACTAGTAAAGATATACAGTATAACTACTGTATACTAGTACAGATATACAGTATAACTACTATATACTAGTAAAGATATACAGTATAACTACTGTATACTAGTAAAGATATACAGTATAACTACTGTATACTAGTAAAGATATACAGTATAACTACTGTATACTAGTAAAGATATACAGTATAACTACTGTATACTAGTAAAGATATACAGTATAACTACTGTATACTAGTAAAGATATACAGTATAACTACTGTATACTAGTAAAGATATACAGTATAACTACTGTATACTAGTAAAGATATACAGTATAACCACTGTATACTAGTAAAGATATACAGTATAACTACTGTATACTAGTAAAGATATACAGTATAACCACTGTATACTAGTAAAGATATACAGTATAACTACTGTATACTAGTACAGATATAAATTATAACCACTGTATACTAGTAAAGATATACAGTATAACTACTGTATACTAGTAAAGATATACATTATAACTACTGTATACTAGTACAGATATACATTATAACTACTGTATACTAGTACAGATATAAATTATAACTACTGTATACTAGTACAGATATACAGTATAACTACTGTATACTAGTAAAGATATACAGTATAACTACTGTATACTAGTAAAGATATACAGTATAACTACTGTATACTAGTAAAGATATACAGTATAACTACTGTATACTAGTACAGATATACATTATAACTACTGTATACTAGTAAAGATATACAGTATAACTACTGTATACTAGTAAAGATATACAGTATAACTACTGTATACTAGTAAAGATATACAGTATAACTACTGTATACTAGTAAAGACATACAGTATAACTACTGTATACTAGTAAAGATATACAGTATAACTACTGTATACTAGTAAAGACATACTGTATACTAGTAAAGATATACAGTATAACTACTGTATACTAGTACAGATATACAGTATAACTACTGTATACTAGTAAAGATATACAGTATAACTACTGTATACTAGTACAGATATACAGTATAACTACTGTATACTAGTAAAGATATACAGTATAACTACTGTATACTAGTACAGATATAAATTATAACTACTGTATACTAGTAAAGATATACAGTATAACTACTGTATACTAGTAAAGATATACAGTATAACTACTGTATACTAGTAAAGATATACAGTATAACTACTGTATACTAGTAAAGATATACAGTATAACTACTGTATACTAGTAAAGATATACAGTATAACTACTGTATACTAGTAAAGATATACAGTATAACTACTGTATACTAGTACAGATATACATTATAACTACTGTATACTAGTACAGATATAAATTATAACTACTGTATACTAGTAAAGATATACAGTATAACTACTGTATACTAGTAAAGATATACAGTATAACTACTGTATACTAGTAAAGATATACAGTATAACTACTGTATACTAGTACAGATATACAGTATAACTACTGTATACTAGTAAAGATATACAGTATAACTACTGTATACTAGTACAGATATACAGTATAACTACTATATACTAGTAAAGATATACAGTATAACTACTGTATACTAGTAAAGATATACAGTATAACTACTGTATACTAGTAAAGATATACAGTATAACTACTGTATACTAGTAAAGATATACAGTATAACTACTGTATACTAGTAAAGATATACAGTATAACTACTGTATACTAGTAAAGATATACAGTATAACTACTGTATACTAGTAAAGATATACAGTATAACTACTGTATACTAGTAAAGATATACAGTATAACCACTGTATACTAGTAAAGATATACAGTATAACTACTGTATACTAGTAAAGATATACAGTATAACCACTGTATACTAGTAAAGATATACAGTATAACTACTGTATACTAGTACAGATATAAATTATAACCACTGTATACTAGTAAAGATATACAGTATAACTACTGTATACTAGTAAAGATATACATTATAACTACTGTATACTAGTACAGATATACATTATAACTACTGTATACTAGTACAGATATAAATTATAACTACTGTATACTAGTACAGATATACAGTATAACTACTGTATACTAGTAAAGATATACAGTATAACTACTGTATACTAGTAAAGATATACAGTATAACTACTGTATACTAGTAAAGATATACAGTATAACTACTGTATACTAGTACAGATATACATTATAACTACTGTATACTAGTAAAGATATACAGTATAACTACTGTATACTAGTAAAGATATACAGTATAACTACTGTATACTAGTAAAGATATACAGTATAACTACTGTATACTAGTAAAGACATACAGTATAACTACTGTATACTAGTAAAGATATACAGTATAACTACTGTATACTAGTAAAGACATACTGTATACTAGTAAAGATATACAGTATAACTACTGTATACTAGTACAGATATACAGTATAACTACTGTATACTAGTAAAGATATACAGTATAACTACTGTATACTAGTACAGATATACAGTATAACTACTGTATACTAGTAAAGATATACAGTATAACTACTGTATACTAGTACAGATATACAGTATAACTACTGTATACTAGTAAAGATATACAGTATAACTACTGTATACTAGTAAAGATATACAGTATAACTACTGTATACTAGTAAAGATATACAGTATAACTACTGTATACTAGTACAGACATACAGTATAACTACTGTATACTAGTAAAGATATACAGTATAACTACGGTATACTAGTAAAGACATACAGTATAACTACTGTATACTAGTACAGATATACAGTATAACTACTGTATACTAGTACAGATATACATTATAACTAGTGTATACTAGTAAAGATATACAGTATAACTACTGTATACTAGTACAGATATACATTATAACTACTGTATACTAGTAAAGATATACATTATAACTACTGTATACTAGTACAGATATACATTATAACTAGCCATCCTTCAGCATTGTTTTATCGACATTTCATTTGTTAAAAAGAGAGTTAATACATAGAATCAACGATAGACAACATACTGTAAAGTACAACAGCACAAAGTCTTTAAAGATAATGTTTTCCCAATTTACATCTCATACAGGCAATGTGTGCGGGTGGGGATGAAAGGGAAGAGGACACTGTCAATCTGTTTACCATCCCTCATATAGTAACTCTTTTGAAGTTTTAATGTGCATGGGAACAGCTGCCTTTTATTGTGCTGCTTTTAAGGAGCCGAGACCACGGGGAAGGTTACAAATGCATATAGTAATCAAGCACGATTAAACTGTAAATTCAACGATGGGTTGCCATGGCAACAAGCCAACGCTACAAATAGCACTTACTGGTCCCCGGGTCGGTCCTGCCCTGAAGAAGCTCAGATAAGGAGTGAAACGCACGTCGGGTTTAGCGCGACATCATTTCTGATATCACAGGCGCGACTCACACTCGGGGGGAAAGAGATTAAATCATTCTGGTGTTTTACGGTATATACTATCTCTCTGCCAGTATAGAAATATGGATATTTAGTTACACATGAAAAAAGTTATGGTGAGTAAAAAACAATGTGACAAAAACTCTCTACCATACGGTGTAACGCGAATAAAAATACCACTTGTGAGCACTTATACATGTCTCAGGCAGACCTGCAGCCCGGCCTTTCACCAGTACGTCTTAGCATACAGTGTTTCAACTGCAGCAAGGGATTCTGGGAAATTAAATACAAATTAGCACACAGAGTGTTTAACATGGACCCCACTAAGCATATGCCTGCCGGATCCTACATCTTTTTCAGCACAACTTGTTCATCTCATTTGCATGTCATTACCCAGAATCCCTGGCTGCATGGAAGCATTGTATGCTAAGAGAGAATGGGGAAAAGCAGGGTTACAGACCTGCCTGAGACGGTGAATGTGCTCACAAGTGGTATTTTTTTTATTTGATATTTCATTAGGAATTATTTGCAATCTTAGTGGTAACACAGTAAATACAAATCCCACTTGTTAGCGCATTCCTATGTCGCAGGCTGGGCGGCAGCTCACCATTATTTCATCGCGTACAGTGCTTCCGCTGCAGTCAGGGATTCTGGGTAATCACAGCACAGAGTGTAATACAGTAGCTCAGCTTAGACTAGCTTCAGCCAAAAAGGCAGTGACTTGAAATTATAAAGACATTTGTTCAACTCAGGGCAGAAAAGAATGAGTGTAACATGTTTTTAATACGGCGCTAGCTCAACTTAGATTGTCTGTAGCTAGGGGGACAGCAGTTTGGATTTTGGAAGAGAAACAGCAGCTGGGATTAGATGGTTTCCATTTTAGAGGCAGTTATTGTAATAATAGTTCACTATATATTGTATCAATAGGATATTGGTAAAAATATATATTAGAATTTGGTTGACCTGACTTTTTCTCTTCTTTCTCCTTTTTCTGTTAGGGTAGTCCCCCGGAGTTCCTCCTTTTTACACATACAAACATAAGTAACACCCACTCCTTCCCTGGGATACACTCCTTTGAGGCTTCCTTCCCTAAACAGGGTTTCTTTCATTGATAGCACCAATTAACACAATGATAAAATAATGTATTCTTTATAACACATGGAATGTAGAAGAGTTAGCATTATTCTTCATTGTAAGTCACATTTTAGGGGTAGGAGAAGGATGTTAAACTGGACCTTCTCAGCATTATCTGGCTGTAAACTTTAATGATAACAAAAAAGGCTTTATCCAGTACTAGATGCAGACAGTTATATCTACAACCTGCCCCCACACATGGGCTGGGGACCCATGGTCCAAAACGGGAGTGTCCACGGCAACGTGCATAGGCGGTGGGGTGGGTGGGGTATGGACGGATGGCCCCTCAGGATTAACACAGCGGGGGTCCCTCGAGAGAGACTCGTGCTGTGTGAATCCCACCGGGCTGCACCAGTCTGGAAGTGACGCGCAGGGAGAGTAGACAACACCAGTGATCAAAGACCACCAACAGGTCGAATTTTCAGGATATCCCTGCTTCAGCACAGGTGGGTCAATCAGTTGCTCTTTCTATGACTGAGCAACTTATTGAGCAACCTGTGCTGGAGCAGAGACTGATTGAGGCACCTGTGCTGATGCAGGGATATCCTGAAAACCTGAGCTGTTGTTGACCCCTGAGGACCGGAGTTGCCCCGCCCCCCCCCTGCTATAGAGGTATGAATTGACCGGCAGTAGAGTGAAAGTGTTTAATGCACAAAGATACACGACAGTAATACTACGTCTTCACAATATCTGAGTGTGTAACAAAAATAACACAACATCTACTGAGAGGTTACAACAAATCAAGTTGAGCTTCACTGTATATTGAATGATAACGAGTCAGGGTTACGCTCAATGTAATATTCCCTGGTAAAACATTGTATAAATAAATTAAAGCGAGTGTGGCTATCGCATTCAGACGCTATTTCAATCGTTTTTTTTTTAATGAGGGTCTTTTCCTGTGCGAGTCCTGTCAAATTATATAGATATAATTGCAGTTGCCCGTAACCTGATTGGGAAGTTTTGCGGCGCCCCGTCAGTTAACGCGCGTTTTTTACTTAAATAAAGAAACCGTGATGACGATGACGATAGGACTGGAATAACATGCTGGCGGTTTATCTGCGCGGCGGGGATCTGGGGTGTGAGGCACTTCTGGGAAAAATGGCATATAAATTATTTGGTTTCACAAATAATATTTGACATCAGCGTTTCTCTGCACAGAACAGACACATTTTCACGCTAGTGGAAAATACAATTGAGGGTTTAACCCTTTTTGTGCCGCTGCAGCACAATACGCCCCCTGGCTAATAAATGGTTAACTGGCTGTGTACTGGCCTCTTGCCCTCCTGTCCAGGAATGTTGAGCTGGCCTCAAAACCAAATAAACATGCCCCTCTTTACATGCTACAAGGCCCTGCCCCTGTTATCTGATAGCCAGATAAAAGGCCCGTTCCCCTTTACACTTTTAAGCTCCTTATGAATTATCAGAAGTTCTTAATCCGATTTCTTCCAGGAGATAAAGCCTAAAGTACTAAGTACTAAGTACTAAGCCTCAGCAGCTAACTGCCCCGGCGAGGCCTGTGCTGCCCCGGCGAGGCCTGTGCTGCCCCGGGGAGGCTGTGCTGCACCGGCGAGGCCTGTGCTGCCCCGGGGAGGTTGTGCTGCACCGGGGAGGCTGTGCTGCACCGGGGAGGCTGTGCTGCACCGGGGAGGCTGTGCTGCCCCGGCGAGGCCTGTGCTGCCCCGGGGAGGCTGTGCTGCACCGGGGAGGCTGTGCTGCACCGGGGAGGCTGTGCTGCACCGGGGAGGCTGTGCAGCACCGGGGAGGCTGTGCTGCACCGGGGAGGCTGTGCTGCCCCGGCGAGGCCTGTGCTGCCCCGGGGAGGCTGTGCTGCACCGGGGAGGCTGTGCTGCACCGGGGAGGCTGTGCTGCACCGGGGAGGCTGTGCTGCACCGGGGAGGCTGTGCACAGACTGTATCTCTGAGATCGTACTGACGGCGGATTCCGGCTGCAGACTTCTAGGGATTCCCGCATCAATACACCCAGCATCAATACACCCAGCATCAATACACCCAGCATCAATACACCCAGCATCAATACACCCAGCATCAATACACCCCGCATCAATACACCCAGCATCAATACACCCAGCATCAACACACCCCGCATCAATACATCCAGCATCAATACACCCAGCATCAATACACCCAGCATCAATACACCCCGCATCAATACACCCAGCATCAATACACCCAGCATCAATACACCCAGCATCAATACACCCAGCATCAATACACCCAGCATCAATACACCCAGCATCAACACACCCCGCATCAATACATCCAGCATCAATACATCCAGCATCAATACACCCGGCATCAATACACCCGGCATCAATACACCCAGCATCAATACACCCAGCATCAATACACCCAGCATCAATACACCCAGCATCAATACACCCCGCATCAACACACCCCGCATCAATACACCCAGCATCAATACACCCCGCATCAATACACCCCGCATCAATACACCCTGCATCAATACACCCAGCATCAATACACCCTGCATCACCCAGCATCAATACACCCTGCATCAATACACCCCGCATCAATACACCCAGCATCAATACACCCAGCATCAATACACCCCGCATCAATACACCCAGCATCAATACACCCAGCATCACCCAGCATCAATACACCCTGCATCAATACACCCAGCATCAATACACCTTGCATCAATACACCCAGCATCAATACACCCAGCATCAATACACCCTGCATCAATACACCCAGCATCAATACACCCAGCATCAATACACCCAGCATCAATACACCCCGCATCAATACACCCCGCATCAATACACCCAGCATCAACACACCCGGCATCAATACAACCAGCATCAATACACCCTGCATCAATACACCCGGCATCAACACACCCGGCATCAATACAACCAGCATCAATACACCCAGCACCAATACACCCAGCATCAATACACCCAGCATCAATACACCCAGCATCAATACACCCTGCATCAATACACCCAGCATCAATACACCCAGCATCAATACACCCAGCATCAATACACCCCGCATCAATACACCCCGCATCAATACACCCAGCATCAACACACCCAGCATCAATACACCCAGCATCAATACACCCAGCATCAATACACCCAGCATCAATACACCCTGCATCAATACACCCTGCATCAATACACCCAGCATCAATACACCCTGCATCAATACACCCTGCATCAATACACCCAGCATCAACACACCCAGCATCAATACACCCAGCATCAATACACCCAGCATCAATACACCCAGCATCAATACACCCCGCATCAATACACCCTGCATCAATACACCCAGCATCAATACACCCCGCATCAATACACCCCGCATCAATACACCCCGCATCAATACACCCAGCATCAATACACCCCGCATCAATACACCCCGCATCAATACACCCCGCATCAATACACCCAGCATCAATACACCCAGCATCAATACACCCTGCATCAATACACTCAGCATCTATACACCCAGCATCAATACACCCTGCATCAATACACCCAGCATCAATACACCCTGCATCAATACACCCAGCATCAATACACCCAGCATCAATACACCCAGCATCAATACACCCAGCATCTATACACCCTGCATCTATACACCCAGCATCAATACACCCTGCATCAATACACCCTGCATCAATACACCCGGCATCAACACACCCGGCATCAACACACCCAGCATCAATACACCCTGCATCAATACACCCAGCATCAATACACCCTGCATCAATACACCCAGCATCAATACACCCAGCATCAATACACCCAGCATCAATACACCCGGCATCTATACACCCTGCATCTATACACCCAGCATCTATACACCCCGCATCAATACACCCAGCATCAATACACCCTGCATCAATACACCCGGCATCAACACACCCAGCATCAATACACCCAGCATCAATACACCCAGCATCACCCAGCATCAATACACCCTGCATCAATACACCCCGCATCAATACACCCAGCATCAATACACCCAGCATCAATACACCCAGCATCAATACACCCAGCATCAATACACCCCGCATCAATACACCCAGCATCAATACACCCAGCATCAACACACCCAGCATCAATACACCCAGCATCAATACACCCCGCATCAATACACCCAGCATCAATACACCCAGCATCAATACACCCAGCATCAACACACCCAGCATCAATACACCCCGCATCAATACACCCCGCATCAATACACCCTGCATCAATACACCCAGCATCAATACACCCAGCATCAATACACCCAGCTTCAATACACCCAGCATCAATACACCCTGCATCAATACACCCCGCATCAATACACCCAGCATCAATACACCCAGCATCAATACACCCAGCATCAATACACCCAGCATCAATACACCCCGCATCAATACACCCAGCATCAATACACCCAGCATCAACACACCCAGCATCAATACACCCAGCATCAATACACCCCGCATCAATACACCCAGCATCAATACACCCAGCATCAATACACCCAGCATCAACACACCCAGCATCAATACACCCCGCATCAATACACCCTGCATCAATACACCCAGCATCAATACACCCAGCATCAATACACCCAGCATCAATACACCCAGCATCAATACACCCTGCATCAATACACCCCGCATCAATACACCCAGCATCAATACACCCAGCATCAATACACCCAGCATCAATACACCCAGCATCAATACACCCTGCATCAATACACCCTGCATCAATACACCCTGCATCAATACACCCAGCATCAATACACCCAGCATCAACACACCCTGCATCACCCAGCATCAATACACCCCGCATCAATACACCCAGCATCAATACACCCTGCATCAATACACCCAGCATCAATACACCCCGTATCAATACACCCAGCATCAATACACCCCGCATCAATACACCCAGCATCAATACACCCAGCATCAATACACCCAGCATCAATACACCCCGCATCAATACACCCTGCATCAATACACCCAGCATCACCCAGCATCAATACACCCCGCATCAATACACCCAGCATCAATACACCCAGCATCAATGCACCCAGCATCAATACACCCCGTATCAATACACCCAGCATCAATACACCCCGCATCAATACACCCAGCATCAATACACCCAGCATCAATACACCCAGCATCAATACACCCCGTATCAATACACCCAGCATCAATACACCCAGCATCAATACACCCAGCATCAATACACCCCGTATCAATACACCCAGCATCAATACACCCAGCATCAATACACCCAGCATCAATACACCCCGCATCAATACACCCAGCATCAATACACCCCGCATCAATACACCCCGCATCAATACACCCCGCATCAATACACCCAGCATCAATACACCCAGCATCAATACACCCAGCATCAATACACCCCGCATCAATACACCCAGCATCAATACACCCAGCATCAATACACCCAGCATCAACACACCCTGCATCAATACACTCTGCATCAATACACCCCGCATCAATACACCCCGCATCAATACACCCAGCATCAACACACCCTGCATCAATACACCCCGCATCAATACACCCCGCATCAATACACCCAGCATCAATACACCCAGCATCAATACACCCGGCATCAACACACCCTGCATCACCCAGCATCAATACACCCTGCATCACCCAGCATCAATACAACCAGCATCAATACACCCTGCATCAATACACCCTGCATCAATACACCCCGCATCAATACACCCCGCATCAATACACCCAGCATCAATACACCCAGCATCAATACACCCTGCATCAATACACCCAGCATCAATACACCCTGCATCACCCAGCATCAATACACCCAGCATCAATACACCCTGCATCAATACACCCTGCATCAATACACCCCGCATCAATACACCCCGCATCAATACACCCAGCATCAATACACCCAGCATCAATACACCCAGCATCAATACACCCTGCATCAACACACCCTGCATCAATACACCCCGCATCAATACACCCCGCATCAAAACACCCAGCATCAATACACCCAGCATCAATACACCCGGCATCAACACACCCTGCATCACCCAGCATCAATACACCCTGCATCACCCAGCATCAATACACCCCGCATCAATACACCCAGCATCAATACACCCGGCATCAACACACCCTGCATCACCCAGCATCAATACACCCTGCATCAACACACCCAGCATCAATACACCCAGCATCAATACACCCCGCATCAATACACCCAGCATCAATACACCCTGCATCAATACACTCAATACACCCAGCATCAATACACCCGGCATCAATACACCCAGCATCAATACACCCCGCATCAATACACCCCGCATCAATACACCCAGCATCAACACACCCAGCATCACCCAGCATCAATACACCCAGCATCAATACATGCAGCATCAATACACCCAGCATCAATACACCCAGCATCACCCAGCATCAATACACCCAGCATCAATACACGCAGCATCAATACACCCTGCATCAATACACCCCGCATCAATACACCCAGCATCAATACACGCAGCATCAATACACCCTGCATCAATACACCCAGCATCAATACACCCAGCATCAATACACCCTGCATCATTACACCCTGCATCAATACACCCAGCATCAATACACCCAGCATCAATACACCCTGCATCAATACACTCAATACACCCAGCATCAATACACCAAGCATCAATACACCCAGCATCAATACACCCTGCATCAATACATGCCGCATCAATACACCCAGCATCAATACACCCAGCATCAATACACCCTGCATCATTACGCCCTGCATCAATACACCCAGCATCAATACACCCTGCATCATTACACCCTGCATCAATACACCCAGCATCAATACACCCCGCATCAATACACCCTGCATCATTACACCCTGCATCAATACACCCTGCATCAATACACCCAGCATCAATACACCCAGCATCAATACACTCAATACACCCCGCATCAATACACCCTGCATCAATACACCCAGCATCAATACACCCTGCATCATTACACCCTGCATCAATACACCCTGCATCAATACACCCAGCATCAATACACCCAGCATCAATACACCCAGCATCAATACACTCAATACACCCCGCATCAATACACCCTGCATCAATACACTCAATACACCCAGCATCAATACACCCAGCATCAATACACCCAGCATCACCCAGCATCAATACACCCCGCATCAATACACTCTGCATCAATACACTCAATACACCCAGCATCAATACACCCAGCATCAATACACCTTGCATCATTACACCCTGCATCAATACACCCTGCATCATTACACCCTGCATCAATACACCCAGCATCAATACACCCTGCATCAATACACCTAGCATCAATACACCCAGCATCAATACACCCAGCATCAATACACCCAGCATCAACACACCCAGCATCAATACACCCTGCATCAATACACCCAGCATCAATACACTCTGCATCATTACACCCTGCATCAATACACCCAGCATCAATACACCCAGCATCAATACACCCAGCATCAATTCACTCAATACACCCCGCATCAATACACCCTGCATCAATACACTCAATACACCCAGCATCAATACACCCAGCATCACCCAGCATCAATACACCCCGCATCAATACACTCTGCATCAATACACTCAATACACCCAGCATCAATACACCCAGCATCAATACACTCAGCATCAATACACCCAGCATCAATACACCCAGCATCAATACACTCAATACACCCCGCATCAATACACCCTGCATCAATACACTCAATACACCCAGCATCAATACACCCAGCATCACCCAGCATCAATACACCCCGCATCAATACACTCTGCATCAATACACTCAATACACCCAGCATCAATACACCCTGCATCAATACACCCAGCATCAATACACCCAGCATCAATACACCCAGCATCAATACACTCTGCATCAATACACCCAGCATCAATACACCCAGCATCAATACACCCGGCATCAATACACCCGGCATCAATACACCCGGCATCAATACACCCCGCATCAATACACCCCGCATCAATACACCCGGCATCAATACACCCCGCATCAATACACCCCGCATCAATACACCCCGCATCAATACACCCCGCATCAATACACCCCACATCACCCTGCACAGGGGGCTCAGGAGACTTACATGGGATGCTCAGGAGATCTACAAGGGGGCTCAGGAGACCTACAACGGGGGCTCAGGAGACTTACACGGGGGGGCTCAGGAGACTTACACGGGGGGCTCAGAAGACTTACAAGAGGAGTTCAAATTGACTGGAGGGTCAAAGACATGGAGAAATGCCCAGGACATACGTGAAAACGAGAGGTAACTCTCACTGTATTACTTCCTGGTAACACATTGTATAAATAAATAAATACAGAAAGGGGCAGAAGTGTAGGATGCAAACTAGAGAGGGAGGGAGGGGAGAGTCACAGTAATACGCAGCAGTAATATGATTATGTTGCCCTGTGTGGGATCTGTATCACATGGGGAGGGGGGGGGGGACCTTCAACATCTTCCTTGGCCCATGAATACAGGGGTGGGTGCTGGGAGGTCCCGAGCACTGCCATGGGGTGCAGAGAGATATTTGGAAAGTGTAAAAAGGTGGGGTTTTTTTGTTTTTTTTAGTGTTCCAGCTTCAAAACTTGGGCCAAAACATCCCTAAAAACCCCTTGCGCTGTGTAAAACCAGGCCCTTTATCCCCACGTGTGAAATCTTTCCAATGCCACATACATGATGGAGCGGGTGTGAGAGTGGAAGAGTTGTTACACTTACATGCAATTCGATACATGCCGCACTATTACGAGGTATCGGCCACCCCCCTGGGTGGCCTAATGATTAGCTAATGATTAGCCCCTGGTGGCTCCCAGGAGTGTGTTCCCATTGATGTCTGCCCTGGTAAACAAGCCTGCGATGTTTATTTATAAGCCACAGGTTTCTGGGTCTTTAATGTCAGATCATATGGTTGGACCATCAACAAAGATAGCTGCCCAGTGATCTGCTTTCGGGTGATTAATCTTCGTTGTAACCGCAGGAGCAGCAGTCACAGTAAGCACAGGCCTCACTGACAGATCTCTTCCAAGGCCCCTGCAGAAAGGATAGGGAGCATCCAATGATCTCTTCATTCACAAAGAGGTCATCCATCAGTCTGCAGCTGGTCTTTGAAGTCAGCCAGCTGGTGTCGTCATGGCCGTTTGACATGCAATGCCAAATAATGTTCTGGGTATATCTCTATTCTGCGGGTAACTGCCGGAAGTACTTACTGAGCGCTATACTGTACGAATGGAAGTAGCAGACGCTGTTTGTAACGTATCACTCCCTAACGCTTTGGGGTAAAATCTAACAACGGATGTGTGTCCATGCGTGTGTCCATGTGTTCCCATGCGCTCGTGTCTGTGTGTGTGTGTATGTATGCATGCGTGTGCATGCGTGTCCATGTATGTGTATATGTGTGTACAGTATATGGGTGTATATGAGTGTTGGTGCGTGGATGTCCATGTGTGTACATGGTTGTGTGTGTGTATGCATGCATTTGTGTCCATGCTTGTGCATGTGTGTGTATATGAGTGTTGGTGTGTAGATGTCCATGTGTGTACATGCTTGTGCGTCTGTGTGTATATGTTTGCATGTGTGTACATGTGTGTGTATATGGGTGTAGATGGGTGTTGGTGCTTGGACGTCCATGTGTGTGCATGCTTGTGTGTGTATATGTGTGCCTGTGTGTGTTTGCCCATGTGTGTGCATGCTTGTGTGTCTGTGTGTATATGTATACATCTGTGTGTATATGGGTGTATATGAGTGTTGGTACGTAGATGTCCATGTGTGTACATGCTTGTGCGTCTGTGTGTATATGTTTGCATGTGTGTGTATATGGGTGTAGATGGTGTTGGTGCTTGGACGTCCATGTGTGTGCATGCTTGTGTGTGTATATGTGTGCCTGTGTGTGTTTGCCCATGTGCGTGCATGCTTGTGTGTCTGTGTGTGTATATGTGTGTCCGTGTGTGTGCACGCGTGTGTGTTGGAGCGTGTGCGTTCATGTGTATAAGCGGAGTGTATAGAATGGAGTTAGACAGAAGGTATAACATCTGTTACAAAGCTAAGAGTATCAGGTATCAGGCTTACTTCCCGATTAGCCGCCCTTAGAAACACACGCGTCTCTGTCTCCCGCTGCACCTTGTGCGTTTTAACTCTCGCTTGCGTTTAGATAGCGAGCTCCGGGGAGTCGGGCCGCTGCGAGTTGTATGTATGTATGTATGTATGTATGTATGTATGTATGTATGTATGTATGTACGTACATACATACAATATAGAGTTATTACTCTAACCGTGTCTGCTGATGCTGCAGGTTGTCACGTTCAGATGAAATGATTATATTAATGATATGTCACTTGCTTTTTACAGATTACAGAAATTTCTTGGGGTTATTTAAAGGCTAAAAATTACCCTGGATCGTTTCGCGTCTGCAGAGAAACACAAGGAGGCAACGAAGGACAGTGAGAAAATCATGTCGTTTTCCTGGGTCACAGGTTACAAGCTTAAAGCAGCCTCTACTCCAGGGGGGCTCACCTCCACCTCTACTCCAGGGGGGCTCACCTCCACCTCTACTCCAGGGGGGCTCACCTCCACCTCTACTCCAGGGGGGCTCACCTCCACCTCTACTCCTGGGGGGCTCACCTCCACCTCTACTCCAGGGAGGCTCACCTCCACCTCTACTCCAGGGGGGCTCACTTCCAGGCCTCTACTCCAGGGGGGGCTCACCTCCACCTCTACTCCAGGGGGGCTCACCTCCACCTCTACTCCAGGGGGGCTCACCTCCACCTCTACTCCAGGGGGGCTCACCTCCACCTCTACTCCAGGGGGGCTCACCTCCACCTCTACTCCAGGGGGGCTCACCTCCACCTCTACTCCAGGGGGGCTCACCTCCACCTCTACTCCAGGGGGGCTCACCTCCACCTCTACTCCAGGGGGGCTCACCTCCACCTCTACTCCAGGGGGCTCACCTCCACCTCTACTCCAGGGGGCTCACCTCCAGGCCTCTACTCCAGGGGGGGCTCACCTCCACCTCTACTCCATGGGGGCTCACCTCCACCTCTACTCCAGGGGGGCTCACCTCCACCTCTACTGCAGGGGGGCTCACCTCCACCTCTACTCCAGGGGAGCTCACCTCCACCTCTACTCCAGGGGGGCTCACCTCCACCTCTACTCCAGGGGGCTCACCTCCAGGCCTCTACTCCAGGGTGGCTCACCTCCACCTGTACTCCAGGGTGGCTCACCTCCACCTCTACTCCAGGGGGGCTCACCTCCACCTCTACTCCAGGGGGGCTCACCTCCACCTCTACTCCAGGGGGGCTCACCTCCACCTCTACTCCAGGGGGGCTCACCTCCACCTCTACTCCAGGGGGCTCACCTCCACCTCTACTCCAGGGGGCTCACCTCCAGGCCTCTACTCCAGGGGGGGCTCACCTCCACCTCTACTCCAGGGGGGCTCACCTCCACCTCTACTCCAGGGGAGCTCACCTCCACCTCTACTCCAGGGGGGCTCACCTCCACCTCTACTCCAGGGGGCTCACCTCCACCTCTACTCCAGGGGGGCTCACCTCCAGGGGGGCTCACCTCCAGGCCTCTACTCCAGTGGGGCTCACCTCCACCTCTACTCCAGGTGGGCTCACCTCCACCTCTACTCCAGGGGGGCTCAGCTCCACCTCTTCTCCAGGGGGGCTCACTTCCACCTCTACTCCAGGGGGCTCATCTCCACCTCTACTCCAGGGAGGCTCACCTCCACTTCTACTCCAGGGGGGCTCACCTCCACCTCTACTCCAGGGGGGCTCACCTCCCCCTCTACTCCAGGGGGCTCACCTCCACCTCTACTCCAGGGGGGCTCACCTCCAGGCCTCTACTCCAGGGGGGCTCACCTCCACCTCTACTCCAGGGGGCTCACCTCCACCTCTACTCCAGGGGGGCTCACCTCCAGGCCTCTACTCCAGGGGTGCTCACCTCCACCTCTACTCCAGGGGGGCTCACCTCCAGGCCTCAAGACCTCCCCCTAACAGGTCAGAATTTAAGGATATTCCAGCTTCAGCACAGGTGGTTCCTGTGCAGAAGCAGGGATATCCTGAAAACCTGAACTGTTTGGGGGGGAGGGGGGGTGGTGTTGACAACTGGAGATGGGCCCCCCATGTTCTGCCGGGCCCAGAACAATGTGGCATCTTCGGTGCATCTGCATAGTGTGGCGTCTAGATCGTATAAAGGAAAAAGTGGATCAATTCTGGGGCAAAATATCAGCGCCACGTATCAAAAAAAGAGTCCAATTGAAATCAGTAGAATCCCGTTCTTTGATACATCTGGTTCACTTACGTTGCCTCCGAATTGTGTCACTTCTGCATTGATACCTAACATTGTGTCACTTCTGCATTGATACCTAACCTGTGTATAAACGCACCGACGTGGGAATAGTTTGTTTTCTACATTTGACACAAATTCTTCCCCAGAGAAGGTACCCACTTTTGCCCACGTTTTGCCTGCACACTATAGGGCAGCGCTGCGCAAACTTTTTGAGCTGCGGCCCTCTTCCTGGGAGCCCCAGCGTTCGCGCCCCCCTCTCCCAATGTCTCCGTGTCAAATGACGGCGCGGGTCATGTGACGTCGCGTCACGTGACCCCCGCTGCGTCATTTGACGCCACATTGCCATGGCGACGCGTCGCAGAAGACCCGGCTGGCAGCAGGTAAGTGAGTTGCGGAGACCTCGCGCCTCCCCCGGCATTTCATTTAAATACCGTGGGGAAGAGCGCGGGGCCTCTGGAACCGCCCGCGCCCCCCCCTAGAAATTCTCCCGCCCCCTACAAATTCACCCGCCCCCCCCCCCCCAGTTTGCGCACCGCTGCGTTAGTAAATAATAAGGGTGGGAACTTTCCCTTGTGTTTTTGGTTATACATTTATTTGTGTTTATGGTTTTGATGGAACTCAGTTGGTTTTGGATTTTAAAAAACCCCGTGGGGAAAATCTAACTTTTTTTTTTTTTTTTTTTTTCCCAACAATTCAAACTAGTTTATTTAAGAAAAAATACCCACAAAGAATGAACTAAATACAGAAATTTTAGGATTATCTTTTCTCACGTTTTGATCTAATTTCTCTACGATAGGAAGTTTGATTCGAACTTCCAAGTGAAGGTCGATGTTCCCAAAGATAAGATTTTGAACCCGTGAGCGCGCTTTTTGAAGGTCAGAAGTTGAGCGTCCATTCGGAAACCTATTAAACATATGTTGTATTATGTGACAAGCATTTAAACGTATTGTGCAAGGGATACAGTATACTTTACACCCAAGCCAACTGACTTCAGTCAGCGGTGTGGTTACCCTGCAGTTCTGGCCTCTCATGTCAGTTTGCTAATCTGCGAATGGGGGGGGGGGGGGAGGGGATATTATGGGGGGAACTTAAACACAATGAGCAGTATCACACAAAGGGGCCTATGCTGTAAGCGTCGATAAGCCACTTATCAACCACGTTTCAGTGAGGCGGTATTCACGCCGCCGGCTACTGGCCCGTTCTGGGAACCCTCAAAAAACAGGCGAATTAAATGGCCCGACGATTATTTTTTTTTATGAACGCTTATAGCATACGCCTCAATACCTCTTCTCCATCACACGGCACAAACTCCTAAAGAAACACACCCACATCTCCTGCTGTTTTCTTCAAAACATTTCTCCTCCGTAGGATCATTGCAAACCGCGCCTGCAAATCTCCTTAGCACAGCACCATGTATCTTGCACGATTTCCGTATCGTTAAATAATGCTGTTATGTATGGCACCTGGAGATAAATGTCAGTGGCATGAAGACAAATGACTCCAACTGTATCAAGTGGTATAGTTCTGTTTGTCATTAGTGACGGATCCCTCAACATCTGCATTCCAGGTGTCAGGCCAGTCTGCAGCTTCTCCGGGCTCAGAGGAGGTGGAATTCCCTGCCGTGCAGCTCCAGTATCTGCCAGCTAAATGGATCAGGCTTCCCAACATCTGCCACTCGTATTGGTGGCTCAGTCAAAATGACTGCACCACCTATGCTGAAGCAGGGAGATCCCTAATACCTGACCTAGTGGTGGCTCTTGAGGACTGCAGTTGGCCGCCCCTGCATTAGTGGTACCCACTGACTACATACCCTGATGTATAACTGTCCTTATTTAAGTGCTGGACTTGGACCTTACAGTACCTTCTACTGCGTCCAGTGTGTGAGCTGCACTGACCGTGTCCTGCAACCATTGGTGGACACCCAGAACCTTCAGCTAATTAGAGCAGATGACACGGCATGTTAACACTAAATCAGTGGATGACATAACTATGTTTGGCAGGGATGATTTATCAGCCGCTGTGTGCGTGTATAAAAGTATTTAGAAACAGAATAACATTGCAAGATGTTCTTTGTGCTATAAGTATACAGTAACCTGCCTATGTCATAGTGCTCCCACAGGAGGTGCTCTCTTGCTTTCCAACGCCTCCCATTCTGCACTGTTATTATCTCCTCCTCTCAACATCAATGGTCTTCCCAGTTCCAGCGAGGTACAAACCTCCCAGCATCAAATACAAGACAGAGTTTCTCCCAGACCCGGAGGAGAGTGTTCGGCAAAGTCTTCCAGCGGCAAAACGTGTGGGAGACGCAATGCCGCATCTATGCAGGGAAATACCGTATCCTCCTGGAAGCCAAGGGACTTTCTTTCTTTGCTAAACATGGCGCTGGCGTCTGCTCAGGTCGCGTGCCCAGGAAACTTGTGCATGAAGACTTCCAACATCTTTCCTGGGGGGAATGTTTGCCGGAAGGCTGGGGCCTGGGGGTTATTTGTTATAGGCTCTGGGCTGCAAAACCCAAGCAGAAGAATGACACAAGCTTAAAGGGGAAAAAAATCTCCATCTGGGATTCCCTTGTCGTGGATAAATAGGGGGCTGTCTTCATAACGGTTTTGTCCCCGTTTTGTAGCCAGGGGACTTTAATAAACTAGACGCGATCTGTCTCCTTTTCAGTTAGAACCATGGTAGGCTGAGGGGATACCCCGATAAGAGAGACATCCCGGCTGTAAGAGCCAGACTTCTTTGTGATACCCACAGGATTTGGGTCAATTCCCTGTTCTCAGGCCAGGATGCAGCAAGATTCAATAAGAATCCGATCAGAGCTCTATCTAACTGCTGTTGACTGGATGCCAGTCCATGCAGGGCCGAGTTCCCATGTTAGGGTCGGGCCCAGTGAATCTCCCCCTTCTGTATGTGGGGAAAGAGGCAGTGGTAATAAGGGTTTATCTCCCACTCTCCTCCAGTCTAGATTCTTCTTTGTTGATTGACTAAGTATATAAGCTTCAATGGACATCTCATCCAAAAACATATACTATATAGAGAGGGGAGGTGGCGGGGAGAGAGAGAGACAGAGAGAGCGCGAGAGCGAGACAGAGAGAGAGCGAGACGAGACAAAGAGTGAGACAGAGAGAGAATGAGACGAGAGAGAGCGAGACGAGACAAAGAGAGAGCGAGACAGAGAGAGAGCGAGACAGAGAGAGAGAGCGAGACGAGACAAAGAGTGAGACAGAGAGAATGAGACGAGAGAGAGTGAGACGAGACAGAGAGAGAGTGAGACAGAGAGAGAGAGAGAGCGAGACAGAGAGAATGAGACGAGAGAGAGCGAGACAGAGAGAGAGAGAGCGAGACAGAGAGAGAGACAGAGAGAGAGACAGAGAGAGCGAGACAGAGAGAGAGAGAGCGAGACAGAGAGAGAGAGCGCAAGACGAGACAGAGAGAGCGAGACAGAGAGTAGAGTAAGCATGAAAGTGAAAGAAGCAGGGGGACACAGAGTAACTAAACTTTGTTATACTTGAGTTAAACACTTTTTTATTTGCACAAATAGTCACTTTATTCGCTAAATCCGAGCGATCCCACAAATAATTGGCATTTATGTTACAAATCTAAAAAAATAGTGTAGTATATTTGACGCTGCAGTTAAAATTGAGCGGAAATCTCGGTTATGGAATAATTTCCTTAAAAAACCCTATAGCACAAAATGATTTAACCCCTTTAATGCCTGAGGTTACCAATGCTTTGCACATGAACCCCTCAAGACACCACAAGGGTTAAAAAACAACATAAACACCCAACAAATCAAACACAAAAACATGTCGTCCCTACAGTGTGTGCAAATATTAGGGGCTCCACGTGTCAAGGATATTTCTGGCAAAACCTGAGTATTCGTGGTAATATTCTTAGAGGGGGGAATTGAGTGAGAGAGCAGGAGGTGGGGGGGGGGAATTGAGTGAGAAAGGGGGTGAGTGCGTGAGAGAGAAAGAGAGAAGGGGGAAGAAAGGAGGGAGGGAGGGAGAGAGAGCAGGAGAGAAAGTTATGGAGGGGTGAGTCAGAGAGTAGGGGCTAAGTGAGGGGAGGGTTAGAGAGTGAGGTGGGGGAAGTGAGTGAGAGGAAGGGGAAGGGAGGAGGTGGGGATAGTGAGTGAGAAGAAGGGGGAGAGAGGAGGTGGGAGAGTGTATGTAGGGGGCGTGTGAGTGAGATGAGGGGGTTAGGGTTGCCAGGTGGCTTCTCCAAAAATAATTGATACAATGGTGAAAGGTGTGACGTGCTCCAGAGACACACAAACACCTCTCCATGCTGTTTCCTCTTCTCCTTGGCCCCAACCCCAGGCTCCTGACACCCCCTTCTGATTGGCTGCTGCTGGGTAATGCATTCAATCAGGATGGATGAAGCTGCCCTGCCCCTTGGCAACAGCCCTTCTCTCTCCCTTCTCAGGGAAATACTGTGGGCCCCCAAGCCGGTCAGGTCACTAAGTCCAGAGAGGTAATACCGGTATACAGTCCGGTTCAATACTGGACACCTGGCAACCCTAGAGGGGGTGAGAGAGGAGGTGGGGAGAGTGAGAGGAAGGGGGAGTTTGAGTGAGTGGAGGGGGGAGAGAGGAGGTGGGGAGTATGAGGGGGGAGAGAGGTGGTAGAGAGTATGAGGGGGGAGAGAGGTGGTAGAGAGTATGAGGGGAGGGAGAGAGAGAAAGTGGGGAGGGTGAGATGAGGGAGGCATGTGAGTGAGAGGAGGGGGAGAGGGGAGGGGGGCATGTGATTGAGAGGAGGGGGGAGAAAAGAGGTGGGTAGAGTGAGTGAGAAGAAGGGGGAGAGAGGAGGTGGGGAGAGTAGATGTAGGGGGCCTGTGAGTGAGAGGAGATGGGGAGAGTGAGAGGAGGGAGGCGTGTGAGTGTGGAGGGGGTAGAGAGGATGTGGGGAGAGTGAGAGGAGGGAGGTGTGTGAGTGAGAGGAGGGGGAGAGTGAGAGGAGGGGGGAGTGCGAGAGTGAGGAGGGGGTGAGAGGAGGTGGGAAGTATTTGAGGAGGGGGAGAGAGGATGTGGGGAGGGTGAGACAAGGGAGGGTGCGAGTGCGGAGGGGGGAGAGAGGACGTGGGATGAGTGAGAGGAGGGGGAGTGAGGAGGGAGGCGTGTGACTGAGAGGAGGGGGAGAGAGGAGGTGGAGAGAATGAGAGGAGGGGGGGAGAGGATGTGGGGAGAGTGAGTGAGTGGAAGGGAGAGAGAGGAGATGGTGGAGAAAGTGAGAGGAGGGGCATGTGAGTGATACGAGGGGGGCATGTGAGTGAGAATAGGGGGAGTGAGGAGGGGAGGAGAGAGAAGGGGGGGGTGTGAGTGAGAGGAGGGGGTAGAGGAGGTGGGGAGTATGAGAGGAGGGGGAGAGAGGGTGTGGGGAGAGTGAAAGGAAGGGGGAGTGAGGAGGCGAGGAGAGTAAGAGGAGGGGGCCTGTAGTGAGAGGAGGCGGGAGTGAGGTGTTGGGGAGAGTGAGAGGAGGGGGGCTTTGAGTGAGAAGGGGGGGTGAGGAGAGTGAGAGGAGGGGGGCGTGTGAGTGAGAGGAGGGGGAGAGAGGAGGTGGGGAGAGTGAGAGGAGGGGGGCGTGTGAGGGAGAGTGAGAGGAGGGGGGCGTGTGAGTGAGAGGAGGGGGGAGTGAGGAGGTGAGGAGAGTGAGAGGAGGGGGGCGTGTGAGTGAGAGGAGGGGGGAGTGTGAGGGAGAGTGAGAGGAGGGGGGAGTGGGGAGAATAGATGTAGGGGGCAGTAGGACAGTGTCCCACCATAGAATTTGTGCCCACTTATTGACACCTAAAATAAAAGTTGGCCACTTCTGCGAAAAACCATTGATGAATTAGACAATAAACTAATTTATTTCCCAGTAACTCCAATGCAAGGCTGAATGGAGGGTTAGATAAACCATTCCTTTATAGACAAACACAGCGCTAGAAGGTGATGGTGAGAAGTGCCAGGGGCAGAGAATGCCCGTCCCGGAGGAGACATACCCCCAATTACTTCTCCTTCTGTTCCCAAAGATAAAAGTGACACAGGCGCTCCAACGCTGGGTCCTTTCAATATGATGGTATAGGTGATATACAAATAAACAGGATGGGACAGGGGGATATTCTGATTGGTGCTTGTAGTAAAGTCCTCAGATTGACCAATGATCCCTTAAGGCCGAGATAAGGGCTGTGAAACCCAGTCAGACCCTCATTGGGATGGATCCTGGACTCACAATAAGTATTGAAGAGAATAATAGATAATACTCACAGATGCCCCTTTAGTCCAAAATCCTGATAGTCATGCAGCCAAGTGGGGTGAGATGAGACAAATCTTCAAAGACAAACAGGAAAGAGCCTGGCGCACAGCCAAGAATGGGTCCCAAATGTATGAATAAAAAATCTTCTTTATTGAGCCATCTTAAAAATGGAGGTGAACAACATTTCGTGTAAAAACAATGCTCCCTGATAAAGTGTTTTCTACACGAAACGCGTAGGAGGTTGTTCACCTCCATTTTTAAGATGGCTCAATAAAGAAGATTTTTTAATTCATACACTAGCTGAGAGACCCGGCGTTGCCCGTGAGTTAAATTTCCCGCTAAGAAAGGGGGGTGGGAAAGGGCGGGGGAGGGGGGCGAGAAGGGGGGAAAAGGGGGGGGAGAGGGGGGGGAAAGGGGGAGGGGAGGGGGGGGACAGTGGACAGGAGGAGGGGAGGGGGGGGACAGTGGACGGAGGGGGGGACAGTGGACGGAGGGGGGGACAGTGGACGTGGGGGGACAGTGGACGGGGGGACAGTGGACGGGGGGACAGTGGACAGGGGGGGACAGTGGACGGGGGGGACAGTGGACTGGGGGGGACAGTGAACGGGGGGACAGTGGACGGGGGGGACAGTGGACGGGGGGGACAGTGGACGGGGGGGGCAGTGGACGGGGGGGGCAGTGGACGGGGGGGGGACAGTGGACAGGAGGGGGACGGGACAGTGGACAGGAGGGGGACGGGACAGTGGACAGGAGGGGGTGTGACAGTGGACAGGAGGGGGGTTGACAGTTTACAGGAGGGGGGTGACAGTGGACAGGAGGGGGGGGTGACATTGGACAGGAGGGGGACGGGACAGTGGACAGGAGGGGGACGGGACAGTGGACAGGAGGGGGACGGGACAGTGGACAGGAGGGGGACGGGACAGTGGACAGGAGGGGGGTGACAGTGGACAGGAGGGGGGGTGACAGTGGACAGGAGGGGGGGTGACAGTGGACAGGAGGGCGGGGGGTGACAGTGGACAGGAGGGGGGGGGGTGACAGTGGACAGGAGGGGGGGTGACAGTGGACAGGAGGGCGGGGGGTGACAGTGGACAGGAGGGAGGGGGGTGACAGTGGACAGGAGGGCGGGTGACAGTGGACAGGAGGGGGGGTGACAGTGGACAGGAGGGGGGTAACAGTGGACAGGAGGGGGGGTAACAGTGGACAGGAGGGGGGGTGACAGTGGACAGGAGGGGGGGTGACAGTGGACAGGAGGGGGGGTGACAGTGGACAGGAGGGGGGGTGACAGTGGACTGGAGGGGGGGTGACAGTGGACAGGAGGGGGGGTGACAGTGGACAGGAGGGGGGGACAGTGGACAGGAGGGGGGGGACAGTGGACAGGAGGGGGGGCAGTGGACAGGAGGGGGGGCAGTGGACAGGAGGGGGGTGGATTGCTTAAAATTTGCGGGTCCCTCCTCTCCACTCCCCCTGTATGTTTCTTTGCTCCCCCCTCTCTCTCCGCTCCGCCCCCCCCCCCATGCGTAGCTCCGGTCCCCACCCTACAGTGTCTGACACACACACAGTGACACACACACACACACACACAGTGTCCCACACACACAGTGTCACACACACACACACAGTGACACACACACACGTCACCTCTCCTTCCGGCCGCCGCCATCTTAGTTACTCCGCGATGGAGGAAGGGGGTCCTTCCGGGCGCCGCGTGGCAGCTAAAGGCTGCCTGCCCACTGCCTGTCTGGCCGTCGGGGAGGGGGGGGAGCTGAGTGGAGCGGGGGGAGGTGAGTGGAGCATGGGGGAGGTGAGTGGAGCACACCAGGGAGGGGGGGAGGTGAGTGGAGCACACCGGGGAGGGGGGGGAGGTGAGTGGAGCACACCGGGGAGGGGGGGAGGTGAGTGGAGCACACCGGGGAGGGGGGGGAGGTTAGTGGAGCACACCAGGGAGGGGGGTAGGTGAGTGGAGCACACCGGGGAGGGGGGGGAGGTTAGTGGAGCACACCAGGGAGGGGGGTAGGTGAGTGGAGCACACCGGGGAGGGGGGGAGGTGAGTGGAGCACACCAGGGAGGGGGGGGAGGTGAGTGGAGCACACCGGGGAGGGGGGGAGGTGAGTGGAGCACACCGGGGAGGGGGGGAGGTGAGTGGAGCACGGGGGAGGTGAGTGGAGCACACCGGGGAGGGGGGGAGGTGAGTGGAGCACACCGGGGAGGGGTGAGGTGAATGGAGCACGGGGGAGGTGAGTGGAGCACACCGGGGAGGGGGGGAGGTGAGTGGAGCACACCGGGGAGGGGGGGAGGTGAGTGGAGCACACCGGGGAGGGGGGAGGTGAGTGGAGCACACCGGGGATGGGGGAGGTGAGTGGAGCACACCGGGGAGGGGGGGAGGTGAGTGGAGCACACCGGGGAGGGGGGGAGGTGAGTGGAGCACACCGGGGAGGGGGGGAGGTGAGTGGAGGTAGGTGAGTGGAGTGCCGGTGGGGTGAGGGAGGTGAGTGTGATGGGGGGAGGGAGGTGAGTGTGATGGGGGGGGGGAGAGGACAGAGAGGTGAAGGCTGCAGGTGAGGTGTGTTGGGGCCGGAGGGTAAGGGAGCGGGAGATGAGCCTCCGGGACCGGCGGGTAAGAGAGCGGGAGGGTGTGTGTGTGTGTGTGTGTGTGTGTGTGTGTGTGTATGTGTGTGTGTCGTCACTCCGCCTCAGGCCAATGAGAGGTGTGCGGGGGCAGGCGGGCCAAGGGACCAATGAGATTTCCCCTAGGGACACAGGAAGATGCAGACAGGCATACAGTGCTTTCACTAATGTAGCCAGGTCTCCTCTGGCTGTCAGCACCCCCCTCCCCTCGAGCCAATCGCACGGGTGAGGGCGGTCAGGTCCCGGCTCGGGGGTTGCCGGGGACGCGTGCGGCCGGTTGCCAAGGCCGCACGCGCGTCACAGGGCTCCCGGCGCTCCCGGAGCCGGGCGGAGAGGGCGCCGCCATTGCGCATTAGCTCGCGCATGCGCAGGGATGGCTCAGAAGCAGGAGAGCCCCAGATAGCTCGCGCATGCGCGGGGAGGCTGCGAGAGGTAGGGAGAAGTCGCGCGAGTGTAGGGAGGCCAGGGAACAGTGAGGAAGCCCCAGATAGCTTGCGCAGGCGCAAATCAGGAGAGAAAGCCCGCGAAGCCCTAGCTACCAGGGAAGGCTCTGAGCAGGGACTACGAGTCCCATGAGCCTCTGCACGCACCACGTGATGCCAGGGAGCCAATAGGGCTGAGGATGACTTGGCAGAGGAGAAGAGATACATTGTTTGGGCTGCAGCTATGCAGTTAGTTGGAGTCCGGGAGCTGTGAGGGAAGCAAGGGTGCGGGGAGTGAGTGCAGCTCCTGCATCCAGATAGGTACCCACACTCCAGGTAGGCCCCAACTCCCCACCAGTTTAGGGGGTAATTATAAGGGACAGCCCCAGTTAGGGACTCTGCCCTTAGTGTGAGTGCTGCCTTGTCAGAGTCACGGCTGTTAGTGCTGTGAGGTCTGACAGGCAGGCACCGTGTTGTGCAGCCGGTTGCTGTACGTACCCAGTACTAGGTCCCAGTCACCTTGAGGTAGCGCTAGGGGTAGGATGCCTGAAGGGATAGCCTGATAACAAGGTCAGGGATTCTGGAGATGATCTGCACTAGGATAGCCAACAGTAGTTTGACGCCTGGGGGCAGTGCGTTACTGCAAGTACTAGGTACTAGTTAGCTAGAGTCATGACCGGGAGAGCTAGGGGGATAGGATAGGACAGTTAACCCCTTAGGTCCCAGGTAGGTCTTCACTCCCCAGTTAGTGGTGCTCCAGGGACAGGCCCTAGGTGAGGGACCATGTCATGTTAGATAGGGACCCAGCGGACGCTGCGCTTCCTGCCAGGAGACGTGGGCTTAAGTCGGTGCCCAGAGAGAGACTATCTTCAGGGTGGGATCGCCCCTGGCGGACCCCAAGCAAGGAACCACCGGATCAGACGGGATCCAGGTCGACAGATCCTTTGAGAAGTAGTTGCAGGCCCGAGTGCCACTCGGCAGGTAACCCCTTTTGTCAACAAGTGCACCAACAGTTCCATTAGTTAGTGACTGCGCAGTCACCCATATTCTCACCTAAAGAGTGCGGGACACATTGTGCGGGGATTGATGGACACGGGGTGGGATCACCCGGTGTAGGGGGAAGCGTCCTGCGAGACGCAAGAGTCAGTGTCCCCTGGGGAAAGAGGGACACCCGTTATTATGTTGATGTTATATGGTTCATGTGAGCACAAGTAAAAAGGTATTGGTTATCATACATATGGTGTACTGATTATTTGCATGTGGTTCCTATGTTAGGGTTATTCTACATACCCATAGAATCCTACATAGGTGGAGGCGCTGAAACAAAGAAACGTTCCAGAGGATTCACCCCAGGCTCTCACTAGCGGAGGCTCAGACCTCCTGTGAGCCTGCAGGTATACGCATCACACCGGGTAACACCGTATGTTCTACGCACCCACACTATATATGCGATTGGGTGGGGTGGAATACCCGTTACACTAATATATAATAAGATTTGGGACCCATTCTTGGCTGTGCGTCAGTTTCTTTCCTGTTTGTCTTTGAAGATTTGTCTCATTCTGTTCCCAGATTTTGGGGTAACCTCAGGAGCCTGACTCCAAACATTGAGACATTAACCCTACACACAAACTCAGACACACTGCAGACACGCACAGCACCACTGTCCTAACCAGATACAGTACACACCGTTATATAACATCCAGGGACAGTTACTGGAAACAGGCCAGTCCAAAGTCTTTTACAGTGTTGTTCAAAAGCTGTTAACATTTAACTAGAGTATCCTTGTACGCCTATATTCTGGTTATTATCACATGATTAATATTTATTGGTACATTCCCAGTTTATAGGCGTGAAACAGTATCACACACTTCAGACATATTTAATGAGCAGTCTCAGTTTCAGAGAGGCCAGAACCCCATTGCAGAGAATTGTACGGTGCAAATTACATGCATGGAACATATGATAGCATGACACGGGTATTAACACGTGTGTATGTCCACTAAACAACATGGTTAGACATATGATCAACCTAACGACATCACCAACATCTTGATTACACATGGTTTGAAATAATGCGTATGTACTGTTAATGTGATATTTTCATCTTACATAGAGGAAGGGCAGCACACACCGAGAGGTAAGGGGGTTCAGGGGGGGGGGCTGCTATACTGGGGAAGGGCAGCACACACCGAGGGGTAAGGGGGTCCGGGGGGGGGGGCTGCTATACTGGGGAAGGGCAGCACACACCGAGAGGTAAGGGGGTTCAGGGGGGGGGGGGCTGCTATACTGGGGAAGGGCAGCACACACCGAGAGGTAAGGGGATTCAGGGGGGGGGGGGGGGCCTGCTATACTGGGGAAGGGCAGCACACACCGAGAGGTAAGGGGATTCAGGGGGGGACGGGACCCTGCTATACTGGGGAAGGGCAGCACACACCGAGAGGTAAGGGTGTTAAGGGGGGGGGGGGGCTGCTATACTGGGGAAGGGCAGCACACACCGAGAGGTAAGGGTGTTCGGGGGGAGGGGGGGCTGCTATACTGGGGAAGGGCAGCACACACAGAGAGGTAAGGGGGGAGGGGGATCCTGCTATACTGGGGAAGGGCAGCACACACCGAGAGGTAAGGGGGTTCAGGAGGGGGGGGGGGCCCTGCTATACTGGGGAAGGGCAGCACACACCGAGAGGTAAGGGGATTCGAGGGGGGGGGGCTGCTATACTGGGGAAGGGCAGCACACACCAAGAGGTAAGGGGATTCAGGGGGGGGGGGCTGCTATACTGGGGAAGGGCAGCACACACCGAGAGGTAAGGGGGTTCAGGAGGGGGGGGGGGGCCCTGCTATACTGGGGAAGGGCAGCACACACCGAGAGGTAAGGGGGTTCGGGGGGAGGGGGGGCTGCTATACTGGGGAAGGGCAGCACACACCGAGAGGTAAGGGTGTTCGGGGGGAGGGGGGGCTGCTATACTGGGGAAGGGCAGCACACACAGAGAGGTAAGGGGGGAGGGGGGAGGGGGATCCTGCTATACTGGGGAAGGGCAGCACACACCGAGAGGTAAGGGGGTTCAGGAGGGGGGGGGGCCCTGCTATACTGGGGAAGGGCAGCACACACCGAGAGGTAAGGGGATTCGGGGGGTGGGGGGGGTCCCTGCTATAATGTGGAAGGGCAGCACACATAGGGTTGCCAGAGGGCTTGTCCAAAAATACTGGACACAATGGTGAAAGGTGCGACGCGCGAGAATCGTTGGTGGGGAAGAATGTTATATATAAATGACCTGACTGTTATGGCATTTGTTCTAAATTTCACTCCAAGTATTCACCAATTTGCACCAATTTATATTCTATTTCGTAAAAAATCTGGGGAGGAGTCTTGGGAGGGAGCGGGAGGGAGCGGGAGGGGGCGCCCTTCCCAGGATTGTTTTAGGAAATAGAATATAAAATTGTGCAAATTGGTGCATGCTTAGAGTGAAATTTAGAACAAATGACGTAATGGTCAGATCATTTATAAATAACTGACCGGCAGTCATATTGTACATGGCGAGCAATACTGATCTTCCTGCTGCTCCCACAAATTCCAAGATTGTTGCACCCCTCCTCATCCTCTCTCTCTCCCCACTTGTCCTCTCACCCCCTCCCTTCATCCTCTCTCATCCCCCATCCTCTCACCCCCTCCCTTCATCCTCTCTCACCCCCCATCCTCTCACCCCCTCCCTTCATCCTCTCTCATCCCCCATCCTCTCACCCCCTCCCTTCATCCTCTCTCACCCCCCATCCTCTCACCCCCTCCCTTCATCCTCTCTCACCCCCCATCCTCTCACCCCCTCCCTTCATCCTCTCTCACCCCCCATCCTCTCACCCCCATCCCTTATCCTCTCACTCCCCCTGTCATTATCAGTATAGTAGCTTTTAAATTTTGACTTCAAAATCCAGCATTAAATTGCATATTGAATCATGCCGGTGAATAAGTAACCTGCTCTGCCTTCTGGGGGATGATCTGTAAGGCTGCGGTCCCAGTAACTGCCTGTGCGCACGGCTCGGCGTGCGCTGTGCGTGTGAGCACCGCCCCTCAATGGGGCTGGGCCCAGTACGCACCGTCTCGCTGAAGGTGCATCCGCGCCGTGCTGCAAGGTTTTTACAACTCAATCAAATTGAGTTCAAACCTTGCGACGGAGGCGTGGCCACGCCCCCACCGGCG